>NW_009231864.1:53693-91514 GCF_000690835.1 Fulmarus glacialis
TGCTGTCTCAGCAGAATGGCCGTGTAAGCTGAGGAGTTTGGTATCCCACATGCCTACTTTGCTTCCCTACGTTTTTCTCCTGAATTTTCTTGATATGAGGAGTTTCCAAGAAGTTACTATGGTCTATTGTGTTCTTTCCTGCTAGTTTCATAACAGCTCTGGAATTAAAGTTCATCAACCTATGCATACAATAAGCCTTCCAGTAATTCTATTTAATCATGAGGAAAACGTTTCTACGGCCTGGCCACATGCAGTACTCATAAATTAGCTCAGAACAGCATTTTTAACATATCATGCCCCCCTTAATCTTCACAGGGGAATTTTCTGCAAAGCTATTAGTGACTTAAAGGAACCCATTTGGCTTAGAGACGGTACGGTTTTCAAACCTTTAATTTCCATGTTCTTTACATTGGGAGACCGCAGAAGCAGACTGCTGATGCGCAGAGAGTCCACATTTGTGAATTAGGTTTGTGTTCTTTTTGACTAAAGAAAGCAAAGGAGAAGGAGAGCATTTATACGTACTTGTGTATTACATCTGCTTCACACCTGTATTTATCTGAACGTGAGAACTGCTGATTCAAACCACTTTTCTGGTTTTGAGACTGGGTGTGCTTGGAGCACGGTTAATGCTGCATACCTCTGGGTGCAGCATGGCCTGTGGAGTGCTATCTGATGAAGGTTGTCTCAGCACCCTTGTGGCTATTGTAACATGATTAATTTGTATTTCATTTAAAAGAGAAAATAGCAAGGGATTTGGAGGTCAATACATCTGGTTCTTCAAGTTCTTCCCAGGAGATACAGCCAAGATAAAACTAATGGGATGGAGGCTTGAACACCAGGAGCAGCACTGCTTTGCTATGTGACTTTTCCTGGCTTTCGCGAGCTATATGAAGCACGAACTATTTTCATTGAGCCCTTTTCTACAAGGTTCATTCCCTACTTTTATGCAGATTGGGTTTCATTACTTTGCGCTAGCCACATCTTCCACAGACTGTGCAAACCTAAAGCATGCACCAAAAGATTGAGAGTCCGTTTTGACCCGTGGTCTGCTTGGCACCTTCCTCACACAGGGACAGCGGTTAGCATCCCAGTACCTAAAATGTGTGGTGAAGGATGACAGTGAGTGGCTTTGGGAGCTACCTGTCTGAAGTGTTCCAAATGTGTGTTTTGGTGTTAGGTTGTGGAGAGCACAGCAGTTTGTAAGGGGTTAACAGGCTCCTGTGTTTGGTAGTTTGGGGAACAGTGCAAGTAGAAAGGAAAGCTGAGTAAAGGTAAGCTAAGGAGAAAGGTGAGTCTGTTGCCTTTCGGCTGGCTGATGCTGGAAATGTCTATAGAGATTACAGTTGAATGGTTTTCCAGAGATTTGCTTTTGTTTTGTAACCATTTTGTGGATAATGCAGCAAGCTCTGAGGAAATGAGCTCGATGCGGACTGACGCTGGGAGCTTTGTTCGCCTCCTTGGCTGGCGGAGCTGCCTGCCCGTGTTAGACGCAGGCACTGCTCTGTCGCCTTATCCGCCTGGACCTGGGTATTGTGTCTCACAGAAAAATGATACAGCCAAACTTGACACTTCTTCATGCCTAAATGGCAGAAAAATAATTTCTATGTGGGGAGCCTGGCCAAAGAAGGAGATTGGGTTAAATTTTTTTTTCCTCCCCTATTACACTCGTATTATTGTGGATGGAGCCTGCATTGTGTAAGCTCTCAGCTGAGAAAAGGTTTGGCATCATGTGAGTCAAGTGCCTTTTGTTCAAAGGATTGCAGTTTGCATACTCAACGAAAAGAATATTTCTTTTATTTGGACAAGATCAGTGAAAAATTCTTGAATTGCCTTCTTCTCAGCCTTTTAAGAATCTTCTTTTTAAAAAGAACTTGTCAAGCTACTAAGGGAAAAAAAACCAGCAGGTAGAGCATGCAACGAAATACAAAGAAGTAAAAAATAACTTCAAAAGCTGTGTGTGAAGTTTTCAGTCTTTGAGCATCTTTTTCATTATTTATGTGATGGGAAGTCTTCCTCGTTCTCCTTCCCCCCCTGGATCTGTAGGAAAAAAAAAGATGAAAACTTGGTTCCGAAGAGTAAATTTTTGATTATGTTCCTTTTTGAACTCTGCATAACAGATAGCAAAATAAAACTGGGAAAATAATAAAATAGAGGATTTTTTCCACCTGTTTTGGTTGGAAGATATATGGCTAGAATTTACCTTTTCTGGTGACGCATAAGAAATGAAAATATGTTCAAGAAATTTCTGTAGAAGTCTCCAAGAAAATATTGTGCACTAGTAAGGTTTGCAATGAACTGAGATAATTCTACAAATAAGAGTAACTCTGTGATTCACCTCTTACCTGGAATTTACTTTCTCATGTTTTCCACAACTGCTGATTGTCAGGTACAAGTCCACAGCAATCTGGCGCTAATACTGTGGGCTGGTTTGAGAAATCACTCCTCTACCATGCTCTGGGGAAAGCAATCGTCTGCATGGAGCCAAGAGCACTGACAAGCCAGGGAGGGTAGCTGAGCTGAATGAATTTAGCATTTCCATCAGATGGAAAATTCTGGCATTTCAGCTGTTTTTTTTCATCTTAAATTAAGAACTAAGGTTTGGAAGGAAAAGACTAGACCTAGAGATTTAGTCTGATGCAGCTATCAAGCAATGCCTGCTTCAGAAAAGTCACACAACATCTGTTTCTCTTGCTCCTTGGGTTGGTAAGGTACCCAAGCCTTGCCATCACCCAAAAGCAGAGGACACACTATAAGTAGGATGAAATGTGTAGAAAACAAAGGTTCTGAGGTTATTTTGAAGTTTATAATGTTTAATTTAGCCATTTTTATTTCACCCAAAAGCAGAGGACACAACTATAAGTAGGATGAAATTCCTTTGTGTAGAAAACAAAGGTTCTGAGGTTATTTTGAAGTTTATAATGTTTAATTTAGCCATTTTTATTAAAAAAAAAAAAAAAATTAAAAATATCCCAACAGTCCTGAAATTGAAGTGTTTTGTTTCAGTATATGGGATGAGCAGAAATATTCTTACAAATCAGTTTGATAGTGAACTGTTTCCTACTGTGGCATATTTGTTTCTTTGCTGCAGTTCAGGAAATTAAGCTATGCCCAGAGGAGGGCTTGGAGTTGTAGGGCCCCTACATGATTTCTGTAATGCTCTGAAGTCAGGTAAATCCATATGATTTGATCAGAGGAAAAGGTGTGTGCACTGTGACAGCTGAAGTGCCTGGAAAAAGTGAAATAACGGTGGCTTGAACTTGTTGCCATTCAGTAATACATTGATAGCAGTAAGAAAGCAATGAGATACAGTGTAAATTGATTCAACCCAAAATGTCTTAGGGCTGTGAAAAAGTATTCTAATGTAGCAGGAAAGAATCCTCTTCCCTGAACAGTAAAATTTGAGGAGATTTTCCTAGCTGAAAAGTTAAAATTTTGTTTTCTTTCAGGAAAATCATGGGTATTTCCCCCCCTCAATCTTTTATTTGACAGGACCTGCAGATTCTGGTGTGGAGATGTGTAAAATTTCACTTCCATTACTAGAAATTGTCTTCTGGTTATGCCTTCTGCTCTGATTCCTGACGGACATGTTACCTCTGAGTAATTGGCATGTGGTGTAACTTCGAGCAGCCCTAAGAATACATGTAAAAGAAACGCTTTTGTTTCCTTGTTCTGCTTATCTCGGGGTTAACTGAGCTTGAGGACTGTGTTTGAAATTTTACTTGTGTAGCTCTCTGAATGAAATACTTGAAATGTACTGCTGCCAGGCATCATGCTATATTATATATGTGTTGCTACTGGGATGATCAGTTGCTACTGATCAGGCTACTAAATGTTGCCTGATCATTCATTGTCATTGCATCTGCTGGACAGACATGCACAGAAATGAAAGTCATCATGTGTGGATTTCTTTTTTAAGACATTCTCTCAAATTCACTAATTATTCCTCCTGCTTCTTCATACTCTTACATTTCTTGCATCTTCTCTTATGACTGAAAAAATCAATTCCAACATTTAAGTGCAATGCAAAAACTCCTTGGCCAGAGTGAGGGTGGAAGTATACTTGCAAATACACTTGAATAGTGTACTAGTATATGAATCACAGATGTGACTTGTCTGATGATGCAAAATAGTGGTAAGCAAAACACCATTTCTGTTTTGTAAGCTACACATTCCATCACTGGCTGAGTCGTCTCTGCCTTACAGTCAGATATGTCAACTTCTTCCCAAAATACTCAAAATGGAAGACAAGCTCTAAAGAGATGGATTAAAATTCTGTTATCCTTGTATTGGTTCCAAAGGGTATCATTGCTCATCCTGTCTTTTTCTGTTTTGCCAGGCATCAAGTAGTTCAAAAGCTGATTTTAATTCATTTCAGTTTTGCTGCTGTACTTTTGACACTTCCTGAGAAATATAGTATGTGACAGCGCTTGACGTGAAACTTTATTCTATAAATATCCTTCCAGTTTTAATAAAGTGAAGGACAAACTCCACAGGCGATTGTGCTGAAAACTTTTGCCTTGTCCCCTACCCTTCTGTCAACCCATGAACATACAGCTGAACGATCCTTGCTCTGCAAAATAGATATCATGGCAGCTTCGGGAGATGAAATTGTGTGAAGAGCTTCACTTCACCCTGGGCTGTGTATTTCCTTTCCTTGTGAATCAGTTAGGAACCAATCCTGCAAATCTGCTGTTACATCTACAGTTACCTCAAGAGTAAGGGAGCTTCCACTGAGAGGGAGAATTGTTCACAGGTGTGAAGATCTGCTAAACTGTGTCTTTATTTGCTTTTTATTTCCTATCCTCATAACACACAAAGTAGCTGTGTTTTCATAAGAGGAAAATGCAAGGGTCCTGTTGTCAGTGATCTTTCAAAGAATGTAAGTACAATTGTGCTCAGCCTGTGGAAATTTGCCATGCTACCTACTAGGAGTATTTGTTGGATTTTTTTTTTTTTTTTTTAATATGTTCTCAGTAGACCTCATTTTGCATTTACCTACATTTGTATGTAGCCCCTGAGGTCTTCACCAAGGGTGCAGATGTTGCTGTTCTGATTTGCTATTTCCACCCTGGCCTTGCACAGCTGGCAGGACAGCAGGGAACCAGCTGACCGTGGCTTTGGTTTTGTCTTTGGTTTTGTCCTTGCTATGTGCTCTTGATCTGGTCAATCCTCAGTTGTTTCCTCTTACCACACCATCTCCTGCCCCCTTCATTCCCTGCAGCTTGATTCGTGTTTCTTTCTGAAATCCAAAACATGCTTTTCCTCATTCTTCAGCATGTCCACCTTCAGCTGCTCCCTTACCTTTATGAAACCATTGCTACTTTGTGTTATTTACTGCTTGTTTGCTAAACAGTTGGAGTCATGCTGAAATGTGAAATGATTTCTCCTTTCTTACAGTCACAGTCTGTAATGTGTCATGTCTTTGAGACGGTTTCATGCTCTAGATCAGGGAATTTTTAATATTGTGCTCCTGTCTGGAGTTTTGCTGGGAATAAATCTCAAATTCTCACGGACATCATCTATCAAAACAACCCTAGCTTGGGGCACAAGGAAGTTGTGTTTGAAACAGTGTTAACGATGCTATACCAAGTACAGTGTGGGTCACAGTGTATATAAATTCTATCTGGTCAAGTTTTTTTTACTGCTGTGGCTTCCTATCATATGATAGATGCTGGAGCACTGCAGCCACTTGCATTTCCAGCAGAACCAGTGTGCAGCAGCTGCCCCTTGTTGGGCAAGCAAAGGGTGGAATATGAGATTGCAGCATGCATTTGTATCAGTCAGCAACAAGGGCAGCACAGGGTCTACCACATCATACCCTTGGCAAAGAAGCCGTTTGGAAAAGCTGTGTGTAAGGAATAACACATTATTCGTTTCCTCAGTCTAGTTAGTCCATGAAAAATCAATATGACTGATTATAGTATTCCTAAATGCGAAAGAATCTGAACAGAAAGGAAAATACTTCCTTTAACATAATACAACAGAAAACCCTGAGATTATTTAAAACAACTGGGCAGACAAAAGGCAGATCAAAGATGCAGAAAAATCCAGAACACACAGCTCTTCCCTGACCTACAGGGCAATGGGTTTTGCTGTCATGCTCTTTACTTAACGTACGTAAAGAATTACGGAAGAAATTAGTAGAGACGCTGCCGACACCCTTGGCTGCCTTTGGTCTTTGTACCCATGATGGGAGGGCACAAAGTGTTACTGAGGCATTGAGGAGACTGGTTAATTGGCTCATGTGGAGCCTGGAGTCTGCTAGCTCTTGGGGCAGCTTTAGGTGAGCCTTCTGCTGCCTGCTGGGGTGTCTGAAGGTCACTGAAATACAATTGAGTGATGAATAATATGTTATAAGGTGAGGGGATAACCAAAAGGACCGAGATTGTTTCCTGTGGTCTGCTGTGCTGGTTTTTTAGTTGTAAAATTGGTGTCCCATTGGAGTTCAGGAGCTCCATCACCTCAGGATTGCTTTCCTCCATGGGCAGAAAGGCTGGATGCTATTTCTCCTTGGGTGGAGCTTTGTCTTCTGCGTTTTTTGGCTGCTATGAAGCCATCTGGAGGTGTCAGCTTGCACACACTTGCTTGCCAAGCCGTGTTTCATGCAGAGACCAGGTAACACCTGCGAACCATTCTCTGTACAAACTATCAAGTGTTTTGCAGGTGGCACTTGAAGCGTTGATGTTCGCCTGCGATGGGCTAAACGGTTTATGTCATGCCTGCCCCAGGAGCTCGTCTTTCCAGGTTACACAACAGCATACGCTGACTTTCACATCCTCTGAGCTTGGCACCTTGGACTCTTTGGGAGGAGACTGGCAGCCGGAGCTCCTTAACAAATTGTCCCAAAGAAATGAATTCTAAATCTGGCAAGGTTTGCTGGAGACCAGAGATCTTGTACTGTTGGAAGAAATGAGAAGCTATCTTATTCTCTCAATTTGTAATTAAAGGATGACACTGCGGTTTTAAGTAGACAAAGGATTGCTGAGAGTACAGGTGATAGTGATGGGTGAGTGTGAGTAATCTCTGTTTCATTTCTTAGCTATTCTTATACTTCCATGGGTATAGCATAGGTGATGTGCTTTTGGATGGGCCAAAGGGGAAGGGCAATAGAAAATGGCAGGATTTAGAATACATGTTACAGTATGGCATTAAAAAGTAACAAAATGATGCTTCAATTTCTGTAGTAATAGAAAATTTACCCTGTGTTTTGGTACAATATAGGAGGCTTTATGAGTCTCTTGAGAGAGCAGAGCCTTTCTACTAAAGGTAGAATAATGGAAACTTTATGGAATAAAAATGTTATGCTACCAGTATACACCTAAGGAATAACGGCTGGGAAAATAATTGTAAGAAGATGTGAAAAAACTCTTAGCTCTAGCATTTCGATAGTAATTTGAATCAGTCTCTCAAATGATCTCATGGAACAGCTGTCTTTTGTGTATGTTCACGCATTCTTAAAGGGAGTTGAAATAGCTGGCATTGCTTTCTGAATTTTCATAATACTCTGCTTATCAAATAGCATACAATTTGACTTGTGTTTCTTAACTGGTTGCACACAAAACATAGCCTCCAGGCTTGATCTCGCAAAAATTGCGGACTTGAGAGTAAAACTAAGATCACACAGAGAATTTGAGTTATTTTCATTGACAACTGTTCCGGTCCTCAGTTGATCCGTGATAATTGTGCATGTCCTGCTCTCATCATGAACAACTGTGTTTTACACGTGTCACATTGGCCACATTTTGATCTCATCCTTAGTTTGATGGAGAAGACACTGCCTTAGAAAGTGGGGGATGTTGGAGAAGAGAAATCTGATCACCTGCTCTTTGTTGTCACATAAAAAAATAGAAATCTTTGAAATGTTGCTGTCAACTTCCCATGTTTTCAAGTCAATATGCCTGTTTGATGTCATTTGTAGTGAAATCAAAGCTATCCATGTCTCTGAATATGTTGTCTGGATTGAGCTTCTCAGAGGACTTCAGTGCAGAGGCTTCAAACTGCTTTAGTTTTGAAGGTGCACACCACTGTGCTCGCATTGCCCAGCAGCAGGTTGGGGCTATAGCACAGCTTAGGTGTTTTGAATTTCATGCAAGATATACTTCTCAATGTCCAAGCATTTGCTCAAGATCTTGCCCCTATATCTGCAGTTCTGTATAGGGTGGCTACGAAACAACTGTGTTGAACAACTACTGTTGCTCAAATGCAGTCAGCCTAGTAATTTGTCTTGAAAAAAAAAATGAAGTATTTTAATTATATTTAATATTAGTCCTGCATAGACACAAATGCCAGCATGATTTATTTCTTTTAGCAATATATTCCTCTCAACTGAATAATGTGTAATTGTGTAGACACGGTCACTTTAAATATTTTATGGGCTTGTGTAATGTAAGACAGAGTGCAGCCTGTAGGACCAGCAGGAAATATTGCTGTATAACTTCAATTTTATTTCAGCAGTTTAATAATTCATTTTAACTGAATTTGAACATCAGAACGAGCTCATGGCTAGAGTGTAACCTGCTGCTGTAGTTTTTGAATAGACAAGTCAGGTGAGTGAAGAGGAGTCTTGAATAGCCAGCAGAGATGACCTACGCATGTGTTCAGGTTGTCATCTAATAAGAAATATCCGACTTGTTTGCTGCTTCAGAGGCAAAGTGTGTTAGAGGTTTGAGCTGGCTAGAAGCTTTCTGACAAGGCAGGGTTATGTCTTGTGGAAAATACAGACTTGCCAAAATGAAAAGTGTTTTAATGAAATAGGAAGGGTTCCTTTGGGGACTTGCCTTGTTTGCTGCTATTTTACCTGTAGTCAGGATTTTGTTCCTGGAAGTCCTGGGGTGGGGGGGAGAAAACCAAACAATTGCATCACCTCGGGCAGTATGGTACCCTGGTCCCAGTCATGGTCTCCATGAATCTTTCAGAGATGGAATGAAGCAGTTGGGTCTGTGCTGTTGTCTCCCTTCGCATCCCTGGGATGTCATAGGATGGCCTTCCACCAGCTGGGGCAATTTTGGACCTTGCTGAATTTGGACAGAATAAAACCTTACACACTTTATATCATATTATTGAAACATGGTCATCTGCTTCCTGTTCCTGCTTATCATGACAAAATATGTGAAGTTCGCACTTATGGGCAAAGCTACTGTTTTGCAACCGACACTGGATGCAGCTGAGCCTGATGGGTGTTACTGTAAATAGTAAAATGCTTAGTGTAAAAAGGAAGGAATTGCTCTGTATGTGGTGACAGATACAGTTATGTTTTAGACCATCTTCTTGTGATCAGTAATTCTTAATTGGCTGTGGGGCCTGATTCAGTGAAGTGCTGAATACTTTTGCAATGCAAAATGCACTAAGGATGCTCAGCACCTTTGCAGGCTGCTGACTCCTAATTAATACAGTACGTGACCCATAGCTCAGCTGATTTTCGTAGTCATTTGCCTTGTAAAACCCAAAAAAGTCTGCCATCTTTATCAAGAGAGAATATTTGTATTTATTTGCAGGATGAGTATCATTTAAGTCAGATGTCATCTTTTTCAGGTTTTGCCACTGGTCATGTCATATGGATTTGAATATGACTTATTTCAGTGAGATAATTAATAACACAGCCAGCTTTAAACGCAGCATCCATAACTGCTTCCCACAACTGCTTCTCCCTTTTGGCTAATACAGTACAAAATGTAACACTAACATGCTTTTCGTCTGGAATCGTCCACCTGAGGATGTCTGATCTCTTCTGATTTTATCTGCTTAAAAATGTTTAGTTGCTCACTTAAATGGCTAGAACTTGAAGTATAAAGCACCGTGTAAATAAAACAGTTGTCCATCCAAGGAGTCTCTGCAGGAACCATGTAAATAGATTATAGTAAGGTTTATTGGGAAAAGCTCATCTGTATCTCGGTGTAAGCTTTTTTTTCTTTTTTTTTTCTTTTTTTTTTTTCCTTTCAGGGTCATGTGTAACTTAGTAGCCTTTTGAGGCTGATGCAGAACAAGAGTATCTCACCTAGTGTCTGCTCTGTTAATAAAAGCATGTTATTGTGGATGACAAGTATGTAACTGAATAGATCCAAGGCTTTGCATCTTGCTTTGATAAAGCCTCCACAAAAGGAGGCTTTACCAAAACCTCCACATTTTCAAACAAATTAAATACTTTATAGCCTACTTGAGTTCAAAAATTAGTACTTGCAGGTCTTTTGGTTATTTGTGAAGTCTTTCCTAGAGGGGTGAGACTGATCATAATTTAACACAATGCAGCCTAATACTTTTTGCTTTACTTGGAGTAAATGTCCAGATTTTGTATCAGTTACTTTCATTTCTCTGAAGTTATCAAAACTGCCTCTCAAGAACTGAGATGTAATAGCTCCAAACAGAGGAACTGTAATTAGAGAAAGGCAGGGAGATAAATGGGCAGAAATGAGCATGGGTTCCTGCAGATCAGGTTCCCCGCTTCTGAGCATGCTGTATCAGAGCAGCCTTTGCTTCCTGTGACTCTGCGTCCCCGAATGCCTCAGCCTTGGTGCCCAAGAGACCAGGTGGAAAACATCCCTGTGGGGAGGTGCTTTTATCCTTCTTCAGCAGATTCCCTGCTGGCAGCTCCGCTCCTGGAGACCTGGGTCTCCATCCTGGCAGGAAGAGGGTGGAAACCATCTCCCAGTTCTTCAGGTTTCTACCTAATACTTGCCAAGAGACATCTTGTGTTGTCAGTACAGTCTGGCAGGTTTCCCTTCACCCTCCTCTTCCTCCTGTCCCGTCTTTGCAGGCACTGTTAAGCCATTTTACCTCTGCATCTTGCCTTGGTCTACCTGCAATGCAGCAAAGCTGCTCGTGTGTTGGTATGGCCATGTATGAATGGTAGAGAGTGGTTTCTTTTCCAGTAAATTGAACTCGCCTTCTCCTCACACTAGCTGCCAAAAGATGACAGCTACTGGAGAGACTTAAAATCCAAGAAAGCTACTGATATGTTTTATAGGTGTAGGTCCTTTGGATTAGAGTCAAACAAATTGTTGATATTTTGGTTTGAAGACTGATGAGAAAGATTGGAGGGAAAGAAGGTAGGTAGGGGAACTGGATAGATATGAGTGTTTTTTGGGCAGTTTCCAACTAAGAAACAGTTATTTTAAGAAGTTATGAAGGGTTAAACAAAATGTTGTACGTAGCTGAAAATTTTTTTTTATTTTGGGGTTGATGTTTAAACAAATCTAGATAAACCTCAGAATTGTTGCCATTTCAAATCAAAAGTCAATTAAAATCTCAAATCTAAATTTTAAATGTTTTTGGTTAATTTTAATAGGTATTTCTCACTGAAAAAGTTTGTCTGGAAAATATCACCTACTACTTACGATGCTAGACAGCATATTTTGTGAGACATTTGTGTTTTGATAAAGCAAGCTCTGTCATACAATTTGGTTTCACAGATTTTTATACCAACACTTAAATGTTGGGCTTGAACTACTCAGCTGTAAGAAAATACATTTATAATCTCCTACAGTCACATATTCTTGCATGCTGAAAGAGTTGGTTAGAATAATTTGTAACTCTTCCAGATAATTTTAAAGAATACATGTTTTAGAAGAAAAAAGGAAATGCAAACAGGAGCTCAGAAAGCAGCTTTTCATCTGATCATACAAAAGGCAACTGCGGAGCTTCCAGCGAAGCTTGCCAGTGACTGAATGTTGCTGTTGGAAGGATCCCACACTTGGATTTGAACACATTGGCCAACCGTGTTGTATAGGTGGCCAAAAGAATGAATTCTACTTTTAGAGAAAACACCTGTCCCTGCTGCCTCCGGTCCTGTGCTGCGGATTCCTCTTGGCAGCAGAAAGGGATAGAACAAGTGTGCTCTATTTTGAAAAGTATTTTTGGCACTGCAATAGTCTATTCTTACCTTCCAGATGTACCTCTTAAAACACTTTTTCTTACAGTCTCTCCATGAAGTCTGTGCATGCATCTCCCAGGTGACTTCCAATATTTTCATCCTTGGACCAAACTCTGGCTGAGGGCAGAGGGAGTTTCGCTAGAGTAATGTTTGGACAATGAAGTCACTGAGCGAAGCACAGGTTTCACTTGGAAGCTATATCTGCTGCAAGGTTAAGTAACGTAGAAACATCATATGGGGGCTGTATTGTTGCATGAGATTGCATTGCTGTGCTTTTACATTCAGCTCTTGAAAAACGGGAAACGTCACGCGTGCATTGAAATTCGTGATGTGCTGAGAGTGCTGATTGAGACCTGGACAGACAACTTGGCTCCTGAGTGGGCAGGGTTTTGTGCTGAAACTTTTTTGAAACAGGATTTAGAAAGTCGTATGCATTTATTTCTGTAGAGCGCTCTTCTATAGGAGAGTGAGTCGTTTGAACAATGCTGTTTGTTTTGCTGGCAAGTTTTGTGATTGTTTGAGCTGGACTCTTTTAATAACCATGTTTCTGATAGAAATATTCAATGTTTCAGAACAAAATTGTCAACAAGCTTGTTTTAAATCCTTTGTTTGAGCAAATGTTTGTGACAGTCACCTCCAAGATTCACAGAACATAAATATGAATGCAGCCAAAGCAAACTAAATAATTTATTTGAGCAAATATTCATAGGAGAATGAGCTGATATATTTGCATGGGCCTAAAACTTTCTTCATCACGGAGGTTGACCGAAGAAGTTAAGACTCTAGCTGGAGCTGGCAAGGAAAGATATTGGGCAAATGAGTTTGCTTACTTTGTTCTTTCTTTTCCAAGCCTAAAGTTAAGATCTTCAAATTCCTTCCCTTTGCGTATGAGTGCTAGGAGGAATGTAATTACCTAAGTGATAAGAATGTTGATTAATGCTGCCTAGGCTGTTGATAACACCTATTTTAAAAGGTGAAAGCTTTTCTATGTGCATGCTCCTGTGTATTATAATGGAATGTGTAGTCAAGAATTTGGCATTTTTCTCATGACTCCTGGTGCGTTGAGTCATCACACAAGCCTGTATTTGCTCTTCGTTATTCATTTATTTCATTACCTTATTTAAAATGACTTGGAAGAAAGGGTATCAAAAGCCTCTAGCTTTTTTATTTTCCCTTAAAAAAAAAAAAAAATTTTTTTTCTATTTACTAAGCAGTGAGCATCCGCACAGTGCCAGAGCTGAGCTGGAAATAGAACAGTGACTTCAACAGCTAGTTTTATAATGGAAAAACTGCAGTTAGCATATATTTTGCAATGCATGTAGTTGATAAAGCAGTGTGAACAGCTTTGCAATGACTGAAACTTCATAATTATATCAACACGAAGAACGAGCCAGTATTTAGATGTGGAGTCAATTCTTTGTTGCTTTCTTCCTGGAAGTCTCAAGGCCATAAGAATTTAACAATCTGTGAATAAATAACTGCTATTTAGCTCATCAGAGATGGTGTTGCAATTCTTAGTGCTTCTGAACTTGCTTAAAGCTTCTAGATTTAATAGGAAAACTGCAATTGCAACTACATAATTGTCTGGATAACTATTATTGCTTGTAATAACATTACTCACAGTTTAATACTCACATTATAATAGAGTATACTTGATTTTGGGGCAGAGTAGTGACATATAAAAGCACCCTCTTCAGTTAAATTCTAGGAGACAGCACATTTTTAGAAGGTTGGAGGGAGCTATTGCATAAGGACAAATATTTACCTAATGTAATCAAACTCCTCTTTAAATCAGAACAATAGTGGGAGTGCAGTTACTATGGTTCTGTGTAATTTTGTGCTATATTTGGCAAAATTTGGCAGGACTAAAGCCACAGCTGATCATTTGATTTTTGAAAGGGAAAAGAATAATATGGCAGGTTTGTATTCCCGATCTGTCCTCAAGATGATGGCACAGGCTCCCTTGCTAACCCCGAGCAAGGAAAAATAAGCTGAAGAAATATTTATCAAAAAGCACCTTGCGGCACTGCAGAGCTGTGATGGTGAGTGTGTTTTTGAAAGACGCTGTCTTTGGATGCCTTTCCTCTCCTCCCCTTCTGTGCCTTGCACAGTTGGTTTAAAAGGATACTTGCCTCAGCCTCCATCCTGATCTCCCACACCCTTGGCCCAGGACCCCATTTCAGCCCAGCCAGGGCTGCCAGTGGCTGCCCCGGCAATGCTGTAGGGTGTCGGTCTCCTGTTCTGCCACCACCCTGCCCAGCCATGGGGCCCCACTGAGCCGGCCCCGATCCGCTTGTGACCTTCCAAAATGCTTCTTACTATAAGCTGAATGCAGCTGATGGGTAAAGCATTCTCCAGGTCATGCCCTTGAAATACTGATTTACTGACCCCCAGTATGTGCTGGAGAAGGTCCTATTCCCCTGAGCTTTTCTGGGTTGCAGAATGGACAAGTGGAGACATTGAAATAGGGGTAGACTTGACTG
This sequence comes from Fulmarus glacialis, assembly GCF_000690835.1. NCBI lineage: Eukaryota > Metazoa > Chordata > Aves > Procellariiformes > Procellariidae > Fulmarus > Fulmarus glacialis. The sequence goes on from NW_009231864.1 coordinate 68,043, forward strand.
TGTGTTTTTACAGGGGTTTTTTGTTTCATTTTTAAATTGATCTCTTGCACTCGGGCTGAATGCGAGTTCTGAGTATGGCTTAGGACTTTGAAAATGAGACTGCAATAATTAGTAAGAGATAATTAGGACAATCACAGTAAATCATCCAACAGCTTGAGCCATCCGATGCGACATAGAGTCTTTGCATACTTCATCAGTAACCTTTCAGAGAGCGTTTCGTGCTTCAGCAATGCAAAAAATAGAAGTGCGGGAGTGAAAACAATATCTTTTCTTGACAACAGATGATATACATTTTTTCTTGTCTTTCACCTGTTTCTTTGTCATATCCTGTTTCCACTTGCATTAGAAAGACACTGAAGTTACTGGCAGTTTGGAGAGTGCCAGGAGCGCCCGTGTGGGCATTATAAGTGGAATGGACAGTACATCATTGTTTATATGACTGATACTCTGGTAGACTAAATACTGCAGTTGGCAGACAGGAGGAGTAAAAGTATATGGTAAAAGGAAGCACTGTATAAGAAGAAGCTGAGATGATGATTATTTTTCATAGATGGCATCAAATCTTTGAAATACGTGATCTTTTGCATTTTTATATTGAAAAGAGCATACCTTATTTACCACTCAAATAGAAAAGTTAGATACTGTTAACACCGTGAACAAAAATGGCATTTAAATGTAGCACTTGATAAAATCACAAAAGGCGAAATCGCTTGTTCTTTAAAAGTAGTCATGGCTCTAACTGAATTTTAAAAAAATATTTTTAACTGATCGTGTTTTTTCTCTCACTTTATTGTGGGAGTATTTTAACCTCATCTTTAAAATACTTAAACTTTATCTGTATTGAAAATACAAGCAGAAGTACTGAAATATTGAGAATATATGCAAAAGAGTTACCATAATGCATTTAGACATGTAATTTTTATTTGTTCCTAAGCAATTATGTCAATCTCTTTTAATGAGCAGTGCTCCTTGTAGTTTATTGTGCTGGATAGGCTGGACAGAGGTAATCACAGCATCGCTGGTCCAGTTTGGTGGGTTTCAAGGTGAGCAGAAGTTGGGCCATAGAGAGATGCTGTGGAGAAGCATGAAATACTGTATTTTGGGGGGGTGCAGATCATGGTTTTGTTGTTGTTGCTTGTATTATTCAGAGTAGATAGGATGTTTTATTTTCTGAAAAAGGAACTCATGAACACAACAGTCTGAAAATTGATGACCGATGAAACTAAACATTGACTCCAGAGCCAGGACCTTCCAGCAATAAACTTGGCTTGGCAGCATGCCTTGATGAAGTTGCTAACCCTTCTGTGTTGTACTTCTACATTTTTATTTGGGGGTAATCACATTTACCTAGGTTCTTGGGTATAGTTGGAATTAGTTCATGTTTGTCTAGCACTTCAAGGATGTAAAATATATGATCAAGATGTTGATTTATCTGGGGATTCAGAGAAGGAACTGACTCTGAACATCCTGAAAGCAAGCTCTGAAGACTAGAAGTTTGGATGTACCTTTAGAAGACATCAACCAGCCTTGGTGTCCCTTCCCCAATACATGCTGTCCTACCTCAAGGACATGTGATCTCTCTTTCTCCATCTGCTTTCTGCTTCCCTTCCATGCAGCCTGCTGCTGCCCTTTGTTTTTTTTCTGTGAAGTTTAATTCTTCTTTGCCTAGGGTAACGTCTTAACAAATTGTTGTAAATAGCATTGCCCCTTTACATTAGTAGCAGAATGATTTGCTTGGTTTGCTACTATTTAGCCTGACTGAAACCAGCTTCTGGCATATAATTACTTATTCTGGTCATTAAATCCCTGTTAATAATGTACTGTATTAGATGCCATCTGTCTATTCAGAGATACTCCTGTCTGCTGAGTCATAAGTCACCGTGTCAGATGCTGGGGTAGGTCCATGTGTGTGTTATGGATGCCTTTCTTGAACCTGGGATAAGAGAAAACAGGCCACGTCTCATCACTTCTCTTACTCCAGAGAAGTTGTGGGAAAGCAAGTGGATTCTCATTATGTCACGAGGGATGTTGAACAGGCAGGATTGAGAGAGGGTGACATTCATGTCAGTATCTGGAGCAATTTATGCAAGAAATAAGATGAACATTTTTATCATTATCAATGTGGGAAGACCTTAATTAGGAATGGCAGTGGATTCTTCATGAGCTATTTTTTAAGGTGAGATTTCTCTTTCTGAAGAAGATACTATAGAAGATCCAGGTTTTAAGCAACGCTCTCTTTGGAGCGATGGGAAAGGAGATCAGGCCCATGAGCTGAATCTGCTTCGGAGAGCACAAACCAGGAGATTGTCAGGGTCATGCTCAGGAGAAGAGCATGTTTCCTCTGCTCTGGTCCACCAAAAAACCCTGTTGAGAATCGTTTGTTTGTTTGTTTATGACCTATGCTATGCAAAAAATCAGCTTAAATTACCAGAATGGTTGGGTTTGGTTCAGCATTTATGATTTTTCTTAAAATTTGAGGATTTATGAATGCTGTCCAAAACTCACACTGTGCAGGGACTCTTAAGTAACAAAACCCTGAGGCAGGATCATGTTTGTAAACATAAACTTTACCCTGGACCGCCTCCAGGACTTTTCTCTGTGATTCTTCCTCCCTGTGGAAAGCAGGCTTAAAAAGAAGCAGTGCTTTGATATGAATTCTTCTCAATTGAAGTTTGGGAACCAGTCTGCTCAAGCTGCTAAAAGGAGTCAGCAAAATAACTTCATTCAGGCTCCTAAAGCCTTTCCACTGATCTCTCATAAATGCCAGCTTTTTCAGAGACCTGTATGAGAGATTTTGGGTGAATTTCTTACTGATTTATGTCATGTGCCTTTTGTCCTTTAAAGATAACATTTGTCTTGATATCTAGAAGATATTATTGGTCCATTCAGAGAGAACCTCTTCCAAAAATGTTACCTAAAAATACTCAGTGACATCCAAAAAGAAACCAGACTGAGCAAGCAGAAACATTTCATTTTATCTATCCATAAAGAATCCATTGGGAGATTTTTATTGAAGGACTTATGCAATAACTTGTGCAGTAAGTGAAGGAGAATGCATCATTTCCCCTGGAAGACAGGCAAATTGAATAAAAGTTATATCTCAAAGGTTAGGACAGCCTGGATAGCTCATCAGCCGGATAACCATGTGATAGACCCCGAGGCAACTTCAGAACTGTCATCTCAGCTATTATCAGTGGAACTAGCCAAGGAGTCAGCTGCTGAAGTTAGCAGACTACTTTCTACATGACCATCTGGTTCTTGCAGCAGGCAGTTTAATGCAGCCCATCTGTGCTGCCCATCCTCTTCCACTTATGCTACCCAGGCAGGTAGTAATGTAGACGAGTCTCCTGTTCGGGGTCTTACACTTCAAAAGATGGATGGATTTTAAAATGTAAGTAGTTGCTAGGCTGATGATCAACTCTTGAAGAAAAAAAACTCCTACCTAAGTCATGGAAATGAGCTTAACCGAGTAAACTGCCTGGGTACAACTTTCAGGAATTTTGCACGTTTGTCCACTTAACATGCTCAGCAAGTGTTGGTAGATTCCTTGTGTGAAGAATGAAGACGAGTAATAGCACAAGAAGATGTGCCTTGTTTGCCCAGTGTGACCTCGGGTAGAGATACTGCAGGGCACGGGGTAACTGTGTGTCCCCTGAGTCATGGTAACTGGCTGGATGCCGTTCTCAGCCTGTGGTAGGCACAAGATTAAATACCCTCTCTGAAGCATTCATGAAGATTTAACCAAGCATATTAGTGTGCCTATTGCAGCAATTTTGTTTTGCTTCACATTTGTGGTGAGGACAGAGAGCATGCCTAGGCAGGTACTGCTCCAGGTGGCAAATGGTAACTCACTGATGCATAGTAATTTGATTGTGTGTCTGGCCTCTGAGAAAAATTTTCTAAGCCTCTTCTCTTCATGGATCAGACCCTTTTCTAACAGCACAAATAATTCTTCCAGCCTTTGAAAATATGTTTGAGTTAATTATAATTACAAAAAAGTGAAATTGAAGGAATGAGATTGATTTCAAGTGTGTATTCTATTTACAGGGGGGAAAAAGCAAAAACCTTTAAGCAAGAGGAAACATGGTCAGAAGTTTTGATGATAATTTCTCTGCACTTGAAAGGACAGTTGTTCTGTAAGGGACAGAAGTAGCAAAGGGGTTTTTGACAGAGTTGGAGCCTCTGTTCTTTGACTCCTGTGCTCAGCTCACTCACACTCTCCTTCACCCTTGCATCTCTTCCATTTTTGTCTGGCAGAGAGAGCTCAGAGTCTCCTGAATGGAGGTTAGCAAGGCAGTACAAGTGGTGACTGCTGGATCTCTCCTCTTGAAATGGATAAGGAGTGGTTTATAACTGCATTTCCATCATTGAGACACTATTTTGGATCTCTTTTCTTTGCCTGGGTTTTGGTTTGGATTGAACTTTTACAAACTTTGTATTTTTGAAGCATGTTCTCATCTTAAGACATGGTTGAAATTTGCAAAAAACTTCATAGGAGAAGTGACATAATAGGGGGATGGATAGCTGGACAGTGGAAGTGTCTAATCTCTTTTTCTCAGGAAACCAGGTTAAAAAAGAAAAAGCTGGTACTTTTTTTGGGAGCCTTGCACTGACTCCTTGGACAGATTTCTGCATTCTTGGATTAGTCAGGATAAATCCCTAGATAATATACAGGAAGAGCAGTGAATTTCAAAACGCAAAATTTTTCTGCAACGGGCCAATTAGTGGTTTGCTTCTGCATTATTTATAGAAGCTCAGTTGAACTTGATGGATAAATATTCTTTCTATAAAACCGTGCTTGTATGTATACGCTACTTTTGTTGCACATTGCAAATTTAAAATCTGCTCCTAAATGGACACTCTGCTGCATATTCTCCATTCTACTGTTACATGTGTGTATTCATTGTACCGACTTGTTTCTTTGCCAGATCCATCCTTTGTCCTTCTGTATATGAAATTGTTTAATTAGTTTTATACCAATATCCTGCCTGCAGATAGCTAGGTTTAAAAATAGACTGGCTCAGCTGTGTAAAGATGAGATACCCAAAACCATCCATATGGGACAATTGGGATTGCTTTGAATGATGGGACAATGCCAGCATAGTGTTAACTATGAATCAGAAGAATGTACTCAGGGGCTTTAAATCAAGCAGGGCAAATCAGTCTTAACTTTGTTAGACTTGCTAATTATAGATTTATGATGTAGTTTTCCCCCTCTCACCACAGAGAGGTGTCTATTCAAGTACTTTGTGGTCCCTTTCACTGCGTCTCAGTGTCTCATATACACAAATCTACCCTTTTGCTATCTTGGGGGGAGCGTCAGGCATATATCATCTTTTCGCGTTTGTGCTGCTTCAGGAGCTGGATGGGATGACTTGCCTAAGGTCATCCCAAGGAGTCTTGTTGGCACTTGGAATTGAGTATAGGGTTATAAGTCACAATCCAGTGCCATCGCCACGTGGCCTCTTCTGGTGTTATGATGGCTCATCTCTACATAGCTTTTACTTGGCAATGAGAAGAGGCTTCATAATGGTTTTGATGTATTTATTTCTGCTGCCTGTCTTTTCATTCTGTAGGACTTTTGTATCTATGCTGAATCTTGAGCTGGTAATGAAGTTAAGAAGCGGTGAGTGATTGGGATGCAGGATGGGAATCATTAGCATTCTTCTGTAACAAAAGCTTGAGGAAAAATGTCACTTTAAGCTCATTTCCACAGTATTGTTATGCAAAACAATGGAAAGAGCCTGTCCGCTTCTGATTTTGGGATGGGGAACAGTTGTTTCCAGTTTGTCTACCAATAGGATAAATCCAGCCCCAGATGTCTAGATTAAACTTTAATCCAAGGCATGATCACAAAAGCCTTGGATTATAAGGATGTATTTTAAGAGTTTCCTTCCCCAGAAGCCTTTCTGTTGTTTTTCCTTTTTGTATTACAGATGCTTATTTGTGGGGAACTTTTATAAACATGGCATCTGCTGCCAGTGATTTTGGAAATTGCTGCTATTTGTCGATGGTTTCTTTTTGCAAATCGCACAAATTTAATTTCTCTGCGCATCTAAATACCTCTTGCAAGATGTTCCAGCTACTCCAGCTGAATGGCAGGCTCTTGCTGTCAGCCTACCATACCTGAGGAAGCTGCCTGCTGTCTTCTGACCACTGGTAATACCTGGTCAGGAATTCTAAGGTATTTTTCTCCAGAATCTTATGGAACAGCGTACACGCTGTAGGAAGGAAATAGAAAGTATGTGAACCTCACTGAATGGTAGGCTGACAGAGCAGACTTCATTCCATTTGAAGTCTTGTCCTAAACTCATTGTTAGTATCACTTAGTTGGAGATAAGCACCAAGACAATGATCCAAAACAAAAACAGATACTTGTTAGGCAGATCTGCTTTTATTTTAACACAAATCAGTTATTTTATGCTATATATGCTTGAAACTGTGGGAATGGTGGAGGAAGAAACCTGTCTTCAGAATTGTTTTTAAGAAGGGATGAGACTCAGATTGCTTGGATGCTGGGAGGGTGGCTCAGAAGTGTCAGTGTTTATTTGCCCTGTCCTTAGACTGTTCCCTGAGTAGCCACCATCGGCCATATCAAGAGACTAAATTGTGAGATTGGTGAGTGTGTTTGTTCTTATGTTAAATTTGCCTTTTGTCTGCGATCACAAATTTTTACAGGAAGGAAATGGATAGGAATTTTTTTAACTTCTTGGAAATCTCTAACCTGGAATGAAATATTCCTTGCAGTTGTGCTGTTGAGTTGCTGGACATCCCCCTGGGGGTGGTACAACATTAACACACCGACGTGCCCAGCAAACAAAAGGAGACAGTTGGAACAGAATCTAAATACATGTGTATTTGCTGTTACAGCAGTTTTCTTTAATAAATGCTTCTGGCCAGACTGCAATACCCTATAGCAGATTTTAGCCAGCTGTGGAGTGTCTGTCTGCATGCAAGCTCATCTGGATTGGTGCCCAAAAAGACCAGGAGCCTGGGAGCCATGGCGCACTGAAGGGCAACAGCTCCTTTCTGGGATCCAAACACAGCAGGACTTGAGAGCTATGAGCAGACTGGGCAGTCTCTGGCCTAATAAAGGCAGCCGAACTGCGTGGGTTGCCCAAAAACTGAGAACTTGAAGCATCTGCTAAATCCAGTCCAGTAACCTGGCAGGCAGAGCTGCCTTGCTGCATAGTAAGGGCAGGCTGTACTGCTGAAGCTGTGTGTGTTTCCTTTTCGTTTTCACTTGTTTTATTTCTCTGTCATAACCAGAGGTTAACTGAGGGGTTGTATTTAGCATTTTGTTTTCTGGGTTGACTTTTTGTGGGCTTTTTGTGGTGCCCAGGAGTGTAATCCTTTCCCCTGCTTTACAGCTGAGTCAGTCGAGCAGCATTTGCTGCTTCTGGGCACGGAGTAGATGCTGAAGAAGCAGCAAGTCCTGGACTTAGAGATTTCCTCCCTTACCCATTTTTCCTCTCCTAATACTGCCCAAAGACAGTAGTGGTGGCACGTGGATGTGGATCAGCTCCAGCATGCCCTTGGCTTTGCTTCCATGGCAGCCGGTGCCTGGTGGGTCTTCTTGCAGCCTCCTGTTGAGTTCAGTTTGGCAAGAGCTTTCTGCGTAAGCAGGCTTTCATTGCGCTGGAATTTGTTCACCTCCCTGGCTTGTCAGAGGCCAGATTTTGAGGTCCTGAGCTGCCATGGGCTCTGTCAGTCCACAGATACCCTATTCCTTACTAGTCTTTCACTGAGGTAAAACCCATTTAAGTAGATTTGATTTGAGACTGGTATTTGTGAATTATCTAATGATGCTGTAATGAGAGTGGGGGGCTTGTGTTCCTTTTGTAATGTCACAGCACCAGGATTTCATGGAATTGGAGAGAGACCTTGGCAACCAGACTGAAAATAATTATACTTGCAAAATTCATTAACTCCTTGAAAAATGCCTTTGCCTGGAAGCTCTGCCCTCCTTCCTTCCACCACATTTCTGTCAAAGCCAAAGTTGAGCAGATTTGAACCAGGCCAGGGAAAGCATGAGGGGGCTTCGGATTTATTGCACAAACTCTAGTGCGAGCAATACTTAATACTTCCTAAATCGCTAATGGTCCTGTTAACTGTTTGGTAGGTGATGCTGGTTTATTCTTTTTAATACTGTTGATTTAAAAACAAAACAACATCCAACGCTCCCATAGCTAGAAGTGAAATAATGGTTTTCTGAACTACTTTAGGGTCTTAAATGCCTTGGCAATTTAAGAGGACCATAGTGGTCTGGCAGTGTTACCCAGCAGTACTTTATAAGCATTGCAACAAGAGGTTTGCACAGAAGTATTCCTCATGGAGAGCAATGGGCCTTGGATTGCCAGGAATCAAATGTTTGCAAGCAGAGGCAGCCAGGTACTTTGGCATGTGCTTAATCTGGTTTTCTGTCAAAATGAGGTGTGGTTGGATTTTGTTGTGGGTTTTTTTTTTTTTTCTCAAAATCAGTTTAGAAAAGGTAGAGCCTGTTAGACAGACAAACCTAGGACCTGCAAAATCAGAGCGGTCTTTGTGCTAGTGGTAGTGGGAAGGTACAACTGAGCTGGGTTCCTGGAAATGTCCTCTTCCTTAAAACTGTTCTGAGAATACTGGTAGTACAGTGTTTGGCTTGTGTAACTGAATGAGGGTGAAGGGCTGTAGCTGATGCCATAAGTATAAATAGAAATAAATATTATCCTTAGATTTATTCTAAATATGAGCTGTTTATTCTTTCGGAAATATTTTCCTCTGGTTTTTTTATTAGACTGTTGGAGAAGTTGCATGGTGGCCTTCACTCAAAAGTCGGAATTCAATGATGAAGTAATAACATGGTCTCACAGGACAAATAATTTTTTACCAACTATGCTATCCTGAAGATAAAGACATCTTAACGTATAAGCACCATGAAGACAGGCAAAGAACACTGTACTGGGCAATTTTTATCTAGCATGTAACTGAAGAGATACAATTTAGATATCCCTGGCATAATAAAGTAAACGCCAAAGCATCTCAAGATTATATTATTATTGAGGAAGGAAAAGATATGACAGATATTCCAAAAGCTAAATTTTGTTTTTCATTGGCAGGAAAAAAGTCTTATATTTTGTGTGAGCAGGGCCAACACAAAACAGACCAATACTTCCTGTGTGTTAGCTGGGCACATAAAAGATTAAAAAAACAAACAAACAAACAAAACCAAACCTCAACCTAAACAACTACCTTTGCTTTTGAGCTTGAAGAGGTGACAAAACTATTAAAGCAACACATAAATATAACTCTCTTTTCTGAAGCAATTGTGGTTACTCTAGGATAACAAGGTAAATGGAAGGTGATGTTTGCCTTGCTACCCCCACCCTCCTCCACCCACCCTGGTCTACATCAGAAGATGATGTCAAGCTATTTAGCTTCCCTTCGTTTTGTGGACTTACGTCATTTACACTAATTAAAGGCCTGGACATCTTTTTATCACTGGGTTCTATCTTCAGTCTGATATTTGTTCTGTGATGCTGCAAAAAGAATGAATACTGTTACAGTAGAAACAGCCTGAAAAAGAAGTAATTTTTGTAACCACACAAATTGCATACCTTTACATGTAAAATAGTTTAACTTACAATGAAGGAAATGGGGAACACCATTCTTTCAGCTGATAGATCCTCAGTTGCAATACATTTTTAATACTTCAAATCCAAATATTTTGTGATTTACGGTATTCTCCTCAAGTTCTCATTTTATGGTGAATGTGCGCAATTATCTTTAAGTGCTATCATTCTCCACTGAAAAATTTGCAATTTTTATCTTCAGTCTCATTTATTAGTTGTTCCTCTTCTTCTGCACCCAGAGTACATTGTTCCGAAGGTATTCTATTTGAAGCAGAGCGCAGTTTAGATTCCACTCTGTCAAATTCGTTTCAAGAGGGGATTTTCTATTAAAATTGTGAAGGAAATTCCCTGTAGTGAGACAGTAGTAGTATGCGGTAAAGAACTAGAACCAGGCATTTGCCCTGCTAGTTCAGCTGCTTCTAAAGCCGATGGAATGAAGGGACCACTGGCACGTGTGTGGCAATCGCCTTCTGGTGTCACCCATCTCCTCTGCAGTCGCCTGTACTGAGGTGGAAGAAAGGGAGGGGAAAGAGGGAAACAAAATCCATCAGTACTGTTGTACACACTTGTGTGTGTACATTTCAGCTTATGAGGAGCCCAGTAAATGCGGTTATGATAATCTTTAACTGTGGGATTTTTTTTTTTTTGATATGCATATACTCTCCTGCCCTGCGATTTACCTTTTTAAAAGGTTTCGGGGGAACGTGGGCCTTGCCACAAATGTGCAGTGTTAGATGAGCGGGTGTCCATTACAGAAAAAGAGTGCCTAAACTCAACTGGTATCCTCATACCAACATGGTTAATTCTTTTAACAGAATGGTTCAGATGATATTACTATCTAGTTTGTTGATTAACAGATTTTAAACAGATTTTAAACATTTTTATAGGAAATGCAAGAAGCAAGAACCTTTTTCTACTTGGAAGCTAATCCCTTAATCGGCATATATCTAGCATTTCTTGGAATGTTTTGAGGGTTATATTTAACAACCTCTGTCAATAACCATACCGAACAAAACCTGCATCCTAGATTTCTCTAGTGAAAAGATATTTGTCTTGGGAATTGACTTGAAGCTGATTTGATTTTAAAAATCCATGCCATGCTCTTGTTTCCGCTGCAGTGTGTTAGCTGTATGTCAGTACTGGCAAGTGATTTTTTTTTTTTTTTTTTTTTCCCTTCTTCTTTCTTCCCCTGGGCAGATAATTTTCTCTTCATACAAGTGATACTATATTTTATAGTAGCTAATCTTTGTCTCATTCATTTTTAAATGAGTTTCCAAATGTTGTTCTGTGCTGATTGGGTATAATTTTTAACTTGGCATTAGAATTGTTAATAATGACAGTTCTTTGTAGGAGAATTTTAATTTTTAATATTGCAGTTATTTTTAACACGGAGACATGTAGCAGATCTCATCTTTATCTATATATAGGCTCTTTTGGAGGGAGAAGCTTCTTAGCAAACTTTAATTCGTCATTATTTTAATAGAGTTGAAGGAAGCAACACCTGTAAAGCTGCTTAATGCCAGAGCCCACATGATGTCTTCCTTATTTAGCAAATAAAAGTTCAGTCTCACAAGTCATGACTGATGTCACTTAACCATATAAGCAATCCTCCTGTCTTGGATAGGTTTTGATAAGGATGATGACAAGGTTGGGTCTTCAGCTGCGGGGCAGCCCGATGCCACAGTCACGCAGCTTTAAGCCCAGGTTACCCTGCTAGCAGCTGAGTCTGAGTCACCGCTGCAAGACTGTGAGTCTCTCATGGTCATGGCTGTCACCATGCTTTATGCTCTGAAAGCTTGGTGAAATCCAAGAACTGGCTCTGTTAGTCAAAGAGCCGCTGGTCTTTTGACAAAGCTTGAAAAAACCAAACCAACCAACCAAACAAACAAAAAAACAAAAAAAAAACCACCAAGCTACCATATATGGGAAATTTTTTGGAGAAACACTTCTTCTGAGGCTTCAGCATTTGGTCCTGGGAGCTCAGCTCTACATTTCTTTATATGCAAATATTCATATCTAATGGTTTTTGCCTTGGCCTTGCAGGTAAGCAAGCTGCCTTATTATAGGGCCAGGTCTGAGTGCTGCTGCACCCCAAGCAAAGGTGTGATAGGAGCAACCAAGAAGGGAGGAGAGTGGAAGAAAATAGCTCTTGCAAGCAGCAATCATGGAGGAGAAAGCTGCTCATCTAGGAAGGGGGAGCACAAAGACATAGTTATCTCTGTAGCCCCTGCGTAAGTTGGGGTCCAGCAGTCTGTGACCCGAGGATCTTGTATACAATGTATTGGATGGATCGGGTCTTATCCTCAAGAGAAATTACTGTTTTTAAGGTGTATGGTGCTGAATTTCTTAGAACCGTATCAGCTTGATCCAGAGCCTGATCCAGCCCCCTGTCCTGTATACGTGGCTGGTAGCCAATCCTGCCAGGTATTTTACTGTGCTCATTTTTGTTCTCCATGAAAAACGGAAAGTAATTTTTCCTGCTTCTCTTTCCCAGGTTCTTTGTGAGCATGTCCTCCCAACACACTTGCTGAAGTCAATGTGCAATTTCTCTTTCAGAGGTTTTTCTTCCAAGGCTGCCACATTTTTGTGCAGAACCTACTGCTCAGAGGTAGCAGTTCAACGCTGATCTCTTCGAGTTCCCCTCTCCATCTTTCTTGTTACACGTATGCTTTGTCTGTGAACTATTGCTCTTGCAACATATTTTTCTCTGGCTCTTTGAGGCAAGGCTTTCATTGTTTCTCCAGTGTTTTTAAACAGTTGTGCATATTAATGGTGTTTTTGCGAATGATGTAAATATCTGTCAAAGAAATCATTTTACTGAGCAGCAGACTACCCACTTATCTTCAGTACACTGAAAGTATGAAAAAAATCATCTCACTTCCAACAAAAAATTGGCAAAGTTTGGAAATGCATCAAAAGAATATTGCGGTTGTAGCAGTACTTGCCATACTGAAAAGAAAATTGGGCTGCTCTCAGAAATACAGCTCACCCTTGTTCTTGTAACAGTCATGTTTACAACCTGTTCTAGCTTGAAGGATTTGTTGACTGTTTTTTGATTTGCAGCTATTACCGTAACAAATTGGTGGTGATGTCACAAAGAGCAGTTTAAAGTGCCTCTTTCCAATCCGGTACCATCCCTATAATAAAACTGACATTAAACATTAATGTGTGTGCTTTTCTGATGAGCAGAAAAAGATGTAACAGTATATTGGTTTTTAATTCCTGATTAAGACTTTAAGAGGGTGTCTTATTCTATTATCTATGCAAATTGGTGGCAATGATGGCAATAAATCAGAAGAGAAGGACTTAAAATAAACCGCATCAATTGACTTGATGTACGATTGATTTCTCGTGCTCATCAAATCCCTGGATGTTTTGTGGTTTTTCTTACTGTGACAGGATTACTTCCCTTGATCTATGATACTGAGTTGTCTGCATTGATTTTTTTCCCCTCTTAAATTGTGAGTGTGCTCAGGACTAAAGCTGAATGCTTTCAAAATGAAGTTTGTAATAATTAGGAGGGAACTGATCAAGACAAATAGATGGGCCCATCCAGAATTTGTTTGTAGATAACAACAAGGAGTTTGGTTTGTTTTGGGATTTTTTGTTTTCATTTTTGTTTGTTTGTTTTAGTTCATTTTGCAGGAAGTGATGTGGCTCCTGAGACATTGCCTGCAATACTCTGCCTCCTTTTGTTAGTTGGGCCACAATGTGCATGCCTTGGACTGGAGCAAAATATGTATGCAAATTGATTAAGTGGTGAAAGGAGTGTCATCAGAGTGATGTTCCACCTTAGGCTCTTAAAAAGAGAGATGGCTGTTCTCTTAATATAAGTTTCTTTCTTCTCTGAGATATTAGATCATTTTGTAGAATAACATGAAATGTTTCGTAGTGACAGCAGATCTTGGTACTCACTAATAAGTTAATGACATTGAAAAGAATATATTGAGTGTAGAGACACATTTGTCTGCCATTAACATTACTGGGAACAGAATTACGTTCATAATTCATAATACGGATTGAAGTCTTCATGATACATAAAGAAGAAAAGAAAAGAGCTGTTAATATATTTCAAGCGAGTGAATGCTGATAATACCCAGAGCTAACTCACCATGTCAGTGCTGCTCATATTTTATCTTGAGAATAGACTTGCACGTGCTTTTGAGTTATCTTATATCAACTGATCCACACTGGCTGTCAATATATGAACTCTTAGCCCATAGCAAATACAAGTTAATGCGATTGAGCTTACGCCTTCTTTAGTTTTGTGCTGAGAGAAGTCACGGTACCAGCGGCTAAGCTTCTACACTGTCACTGCAGTTCTGCTGGTGCGTGGTAACTCATTAAGCCACCCGACTGAGCCCTGGCTCACTGGTTGCAAAAACTGATGCTTAGTCTCTAAGGTTGCCTGTCTTTGTTTCATGTTTCTGCTGGGTCTTTGAGAGCTCTGCAGAGTTGGCCTGTGTGCGAGCTTGGGGTTAGGCTGGATAACTTACATCCACAGTAAGTTCCACTGAAGCCTTTACCTGAGGATTTCTCTGAATAATTTTAAGTCATATGTGTGTTTCTGATCTTTTCACATAATGAATTCAAATTTTGATCTATTGAAGTTTTGTTCAGTTCTGTAGAGTTCTCCGTAAGATTAAAGATAAACTCATTCAGATAAGAGTTGTGACATAAGAAGCTAGCTGTTCTGTTTTTAACTCCATTCGCTGTGATTGACTGTATTTTGTGTGTTACGTTTTTCCGATTTATGAAAGGCAAAGAAGGGAATTTGTTGTACTGGACTGGTGAAGGAGCCCAGAATGGGTTTTGGCATGTTGTACATGGCTGCAGTAAATAACGATGCCTGCTAACAGGGAGAAAAGAACAAAGGGATTTTGGTGGACAAAAGAAGGGAGAAAGGAGAAAAGAGGGGGGGACGGGACACCAACAGAGTTGGTGAGATAACATGGTTATACAGAGCAGTTGATGCATCTCTTGAATATTAACGATGGATTGAATTGCAGCGATACATTGCGGAGTCTCCATAAGTGAGTGACTTAGCTTTCTAATTTTTTTTACTTGACAAGCAATGAGAGGGTAGAAGTGTGCTTATGTGAGTGAATCAAGGGGCTTAGGGGGATAGAAAGGAAAAGAAATAAGGCATCTTGAAGAGTGTATGTGTGTGTGTACACGTGCGTGAGCATATGCTGGCGTATGTGCAAAAAGGGAAGGTTAGAAGCAATTACAATGTAAGCAGATTTACGTTTAGAGAAGGTAACATCTTGCGCAAGCTGGAAGCTTGCATACTTCAGTTTTCTTAGGCCTAACGTGCCTTCTAGCCTGAGTAGGAAAGCTGTGTAGAGAAACTGTTAGGGGTGTACGTCAAAGCGTTACAACCAGCAGTTACAGCATGCTCTACTAGCTCTTCCAGTGACTAAAAGAAATCTTACTGACTCGGAGAACAACACTGCTAACGGGACATCCAAAGAAGCCTTCCAAATCCCCTTAATTATACCCACTGATAGTAACATATATGATTGTGCACATTCAAATTCTTGGCAGCATTAAGGGAATATGTGAATACTCTCATGGATGTGCTTTTTGTGCCCTGTTTCTGAAATGTTGCCCCCAAAACTGTAGCCAGTATGTCCAGTAGAATACTTCATTCCAGATCTTGTGGACATGAGCTCTGCCTCTGCGCCATCCAGGTGACTAGCTTCCCAGTGGTGGAAAGATGGTTTCAATCCTGAGTTGCAGTTAAAATTAAGTTTCCTGTTGCCTTCAATAAATGCAGGATTATGGTTTCAGTGCTGTAGGGGTATGAGGTTAAGTGAAATGCTCTGCAAAGGAATCGGGTAGTGCTTTCAATGGAAGGAGCACAGGTTGCTTTTGAACAACCATAGCAATTAAGAAAAATTCAAGTCATGAAAGCTCAAATTGGTTCTTTAATTTCATTTAAATTGTTTCTTTAAAGTGATTTTAGTATTGAAAGTTATTGGACTGTAAAAGAGACCAACTGCTTTACTTGACTTCTCGGAAATAATTACACACCACACGCTGTGCTTCCATAAAACCGGATCTGTTTTATGAATGCAAGGTGGGAAACTACCAGGTGCGGTGTAGAAGTTTAATTGCTGAATATGCAGAAAGTCTGCAATGAGCTTTTAAAATTTTACAAGCAATTGACTGACCTAAATTAACAAAATCTTAACAAACAGCGATTTCACAGATTAAGACAGATTTTCATTTTGGTGTTCTTGGTGTGGGAATCAATGGATGTGTGGGGGTTTTTTGTTGTTTTTTTAAAGGCTAGAACATTTATTTTTGTAAAACAATGGAATGCCTGCTTTAAACATAAAACAACAGAAATTGGGTCATTTTGCTGAAGGATGACATTCTGTTGGTTCATACATCTCGCTTGCTTTACTTGCACAAGTATTCCCACTGACATCAGGAGAACTTTTGTCTGTATGGGTATAGAGTCAATCACAGCCCAGAATATGGGAATTCCATTGGCTTGTTAACAGAGTCAGAAGTTAGTTTAAGTAAAAATATTTTCTTTTAGCTGAATTTGAAAGCAAGCCTTATAGCCCTAACTAGTCTCCCTGGGAAATAATTTGACCTTCGGGTAAAACTGAACCTGAGGGTTACGTTTTGTTCCTCCTCAAGGTATTATTAAATTCAAATGGAGGAAGGACAACAGGCTTGCATTGTGTAAGAAAAATAGTGAGTCCATCTCCTGTTCAAAATAGAAAGATGATCATGCTTTTGCAGGTCGTATCCTGCAAGGTGGCTCCTGGGTTTGGTTTTCCCCTCCCATACGAGCTGCTGAAGCAGTGGGGTCCCAGAAGTCAATACAAAGTGGGCTTGAGGTGGCTGTGCTGCCAGCCTCCAATTTCTTTTTTGTGCCTCAGATATGGCAAAAACAAGCTGGTGCCTCTGTCTTCTCAGAAATGCAACACGACAATCAAGAAATTGGTTTGTTCTCATGAGAGCTTTCTTGCCAATGATGGGAATTTTAGGAAGGGCGGTGAGGACAACAACAAAGTGTAGAAACGTGCCCACTAAGCAGAATTCCTGGATCTTTTAATCTGCCATTTTACTGCTCTACCTCACCATTGTCTGTTAATACTTTCCATTTTGACTTTAAATGAAACTTTAGCATAGAGCTGAATACATAATTGCATTTATTTTTTGGCTCTGTGCTTGATCTAAAATAGCACATAAAAACAAAATAGATATGCTCTGAATCTAAAAGAAAATTTGTCAGCATGTCTTGCTGACAAGAATATATATTTTTAACTCAAATCAAAAATAAAAATAAAAAACCTTTGAAGCATCTTTATCTTCTTGAAATGAGTTAATTGCTAGAGAAGCATGATTCATAAAAAAAGAACACATCTGGGACATAGCACTTTTTCCCAGTAGTTCCTGGATGAACTGATGAACCTCAGATTGTGGATTTGAACTCGTTTCCCTTTTGAGCCTGAGGGCATTTAAATGCCTTTCTCCTGCATCCCTGGAAAGTAGCTGCTGACCTGTGGAGTCAGTCTGGGTTCAGCTGAATATTTAAGGAAATAATGTCAAGAAGACAGATTGAAAACTGTCCTTCTTGCTTCTCTCGTGGTGCAGTGTAGTTGTGGCACCTTCCTGGGCAATAAATGCTGCGAGTTCAAACCTGCTCAAGTGTAGGCGGGATATTGCATTGCAGATGAGTGCTCCAGCTGATAGCAGATGAGAAGGGGGACTGCTGACACCACTGCTCTCTTATCAGCCAGGCTGAACCCCTCTTTTATTTCCACCTAAAGCTACTTGGCAGCTTTAATCCAAATTATGGCTTGACCGAAGCAGCTTTCTAGGCAAGCAGTGTGTTAAGCAGACTTTTTTTCCCTACCTTTTCTCCATAATGGCGTGTATTCTGCCATTGGGAAGATGCGTGTTGCCCATCATATTAAGATGCAGCAAACTCATCTCAGAGAAGTTGTTATCAAGTGAGTAAGTGTATTAAGATCTCCACTACACGGGTTTTCTAGCTGGCCTTTTGGAGCATACCTTCCTTTCATTTCCCCTTCTGCAGCATGGTCAGAAGTTGGGTGCACCCTGCAGCTTTTCTGAGACAAGTGTCCAATGTGAGGGGGGTTGTGAAGTACAAATAGTGCTCAAGGAGTTTTGGAGGAAACTTGAGTAACAGTCATTTCACCCAAAATGATACTCTTAAATGCCACTAGGGACAGACTGTGAACTACCATGTATTTTGATGAATGCCTTGCTATCAGTGGCACTGCTTGAGGGAGCAGAAGCATTTGTCGGTGTAAGGAATATGGTATTAAATCATATCCAATAAGTTATTCTTTTTCTTTCCATGCAGGCATTATGGACAATTCCATAAAGGACTGTATAGTCGTATGCACATGTAGGTTTAAACTTGACCCCTGTATAAGGAACTGCTGCTTTTACCCAATATGCTCAGATTGGTGGATTTTGATTTTGACAGTACATAAAAGTATATATATGTTCTCACAAATCCGTAACATGAAAGACATGTTAGCCTACAGATAAAATAGACCATCTGTCGAGCTACTGCCAGGACCCTCCTCTGAAGGTCTCATACAAAGCTGGAGCCCCGGGAGAGCTCCCACCCAGCTGGGTGAGTTGAGGATGCCCATTCCTGTTTCCCTGTGTCAGAAGAATCCCTGATTTTTCAGTCTGTGCATAGCACAGTCAGGGTATTTTGTCTTCTGAGTGCTTGAAAGTTAATCCTGAGGAAACCAGTGTTCAGTGGGAAAAGTTTGGGAAGTTCATGTTGCCTGGGATTTAATAGAGGGAAGCTGAGGATGTTTGATATGTAAAGGCTGAAAAAGTTGTGAGTTGGAGGAGAAAACTGAGCATCTCATCTCAGGGTTTTTCAGGAATGTTCAGATGAAAATTCAGCCTGTTACAGACATTTAGAAAAAAACAGAAACAAACAGTGGAGACGTGTTTTATTTGTATTGCTTTTTTCTCAGATCTGCTTTTTTTAAACAGGGAAACGGCATTATTTTAACTCTTATCTAGCATTTTCCATGTAGTTAATTAATTCATTCATTAATAAAGCTTAATTTATATACAGTGATAATAGCTTGCAGGCTTTCTTTTTTCTCTTTCATTTTCACTGAAAGATAAAACTGGATGTTTTTTATGTTGCCCTAGCTAAATCCTCGCTAATCAATATATCCTGCAAATCACCTGACTAATTCTATCTGGGAGTCATTTGAGGAGGATAAACTACAAAGCCTGTGCTTTGAGACGAACCATCTAGTGAGTAATATTTCAAACAGGCAAAGGGATTAGAGCTTTTCACATACTTTGCTGCTTGTTTATTTTAAGTGCTACTTTCTACTGCAGGTTTTTTCCAAACCTTTTTTGTTCTTTCACTTTTAAAAATCTGCCTGTATAATGTCATTAGATCACCTGGTAGGTTTTGATACACGGTTATTATTTTATATTTTAAGCCTATAGGTCAGGTATCTGCATCTCCCAAGCCCTGTGTGCCAGCAGAGCAGCAATGCACAGTGCTTTTGCTCTGTTAAACCCTGCAGTTTATGGAGAAGTATTTCAATATTCTTGAGCCTTGCACGAATCCTGGCACTTTGTGTTTAGTGGTTGATACTGCCACTCCATAAGCAAGTTAGATATTGCCTTGTTGAGGTTGCCTGAGAGTTCTTCCCTCCTTTTCATTTTCCTAAAGCACTAAGTGGTGCAGGGATTCAGGTAACTGTTTCCTTGTGCTTTCTGGAGATATTCAGAAGTGTGAAACTCTCTGCAGCCAATCAAGGGGATCCCTCTTTAATAAACCTCTGAGCTACTTCTGCTTAAAGTATACAGTGGTGGCAACTGTGTGAAATCCAGCTTAAATGCTGATACCCCCAAATTTCTCTTTGCTTTGTATTGGCTGTGGGCCAAGCAGGCAAGAATCAACTCTGTGGCTGTTCTTTCATTAGGTGTGACAAAGAATTCAATTTATTGTTAAGCTGGTGGGGGAATTTCCTGAGGTTAGATGTAGGAAGTTAAGAGTGAAGTCTGCAAGCAATCTTGTGTAACTCAATACAGAATTCATTCAGACTCAGGAGCTGTTATTTTGGTGCATATTACTGCTTGGGAGAGCCCAGCTTTAGATTAAGGAAAGTGTGTCTTGAAATGTTACGTGTTAAAAGTGAAGTGCACAGTGGATTTTTTTTTGTCTTTGTCAGCATTATCTTGCTCTGTGGAAATTTGAAAACTTGCGAAGAAATGCTTATATATTCAGTGTACAAACAGTGCAGTGTATGAACTGAGTTTTTATGTTGAGTGAGGACCACTTCTTTCCACTGGGTCCTGTGCTTCCCTTCCACATCTATAGAGTGAAGGTATCTTTACTTGCTGAACATGGATAGAAGACTCTTGCTAAGGCTGATTATTATGGCCTGGTGGCATGCAGACTTTAGCTCCCTGTGTGCAGGGACTGCCTTTGTAATTACTTTAAGAGTATGTATGTTCAGTTCAGATACATGGTACAAAAATCCTGAAACCATGTTGTCTGTGTGGTAGTTTTCCAAACTGAGGTGCATCTGTGATTGAAAATCCCCTCATGGTCGGTGGAGAGCTAACTGCTCACTTGACCCTACATTTCTTTTTTAATTTCAGTGCCTGAATTGCTGAGAGAAAGTGAATATAATGGTAATTTAGTGAAGTTCAGGAGGAGTTTATTTTTAAGACAGAAGAAACACTTGGAATTGCCTTAAATGTTTTTGATCCAAGAAAAGAAAACCCTAGCTGAGGTTTGAGCACTGGGGCAAAAGAAAAGCCTGCAAGAGATTTCCTTGTTCTCTTTAGATACTGGCATGAGTTGATCTATATGGTCAGATTTAATATGATGGCCAAACAGACTTGTATAGCATATGTAATCAGTGGCATAAAAAGGGATATTGTCTTTATACTTGTATCTGTGACTGGATGCTGCTGGCACTCTGTGTGCTTCTGCCTTTATCTGTTAATTTCTTAAATGGCCTGATTGTTATATTGTTGTTTATTTTGTAGCTTTCTGTAAGCCTATAAAAATTTTAACTTAATGCTAAAAGATTTAACAAAAATTTTCAGAGAATTTCATTAACTTCATGCTGTTATATGTCTTCAGCTTCTGACATCTAAAGCTTTGTCTGTACCAATTCTAGCGAATTTTTCTGTGACAAATATTAAAACTGGACAATCAGAACAAGAGATGAAACTCATAGACTTATGCCAATACAAATCAATAGAACATGAAAGCGAAAACCAAAAGATGGTTACAAGCTGAACTGCATTGACAGCTGATGGACAGAGCTTTCCTGTGCTAGTCCGATTGAAGTTAAATTTGGCCTTTGCGTAAGTTGAAAGAGAAAAAGGCTTAGAGTGGCCTTGTCTTTGGCTTTCATCTTCAGTAAATACAAATCACCAGTGAAATGCAATGGTGGTAGCTTCCGAGGTGCAAGAGGAGGGGAATGTTGTTGTTATTTTATCAGAATATCATACTGCCTTCAATTTCTATCATATCATCTTCAATACTACTTCTAGGGTAGTTACGGAACCGTGTTCAGAAAGAGTTTGTGACCCTTAGCACATTTTCAATGCTACACAGAAGTGTATTGCCACTATTTCCAATGGGGCTGTTCACAAACTCTTAATTAAATACGTTTATGATTTACTGATACTAAACGGTGTGATTTTTTTCTCTTTACCAGACAGCAGTCAGCACCTACACTGCACTGCAGTTTACAATAACTTAATTTCTAGCACAGCCACTGAGCATCAGTTGCTCTCAATTTGGTGAATTGCTTGAAACCTATGTTAATCTCATAAGGGAAATCATGAGAAAGTTTAAATGTTACAAATACTATGCAGAGTGGTGGTGTTACTGAATAGTTTAGGTTAAAGATGTGTTTGTCTGTGACCTTCTGGAAATGACAAGGTGTGGTAAAGTAGCAAACATTGGACTGTGTTTAATAAAAGTACTTATTAAGTTCCCTCCTTGAAAGCACGCTGTTGTAACGTTAGCTGTTGTAGTGTTACTGAACAGCATGTTGTGACGGGGTGTTTAGTCTCTACATGAACTTTGAATGCAAGCATATTAATATTGTTCTCTCAAAGTCCTTCTCTGCTTGCATCTGCAAAACATTTCCCTGCTCTGTAACCCACCTGGCAGACTGGTGTGCTGCAGAGACCTTCTCCGACAGTGCAATAATGCGCACGTCCCAGCTGGCTCAAGGCCATCAGATAGCAAACGCCTCTTAACCACGGCGTTCCCGTCCCGCTGCAAGAGCGTACTTTGTCACTGTCGAGAAATCTGCCTTATCAACAGCTGCCGCGAAGCTGGCGGTTACAGCTCTACCCGCTACTTAGCGTCTGTGCATGTGGCGAGACTCCGTCAGAAATAGTTTTGTCCTGCCTGAGGGAGGTCTTGTCCTGCTCTTTGCAATTGGGACAGGTGTGGAGCTTGCGTGTTAATAAAATAGGAAGGGCAGGAGTGGGAATGTGATAACTGCATCTGTTGAGATGGAGGAGAGCTATATTTGCCTCGCAGGTCATCTTATCATGACAAAAGCAAAAGATGGGATGGGGGATTTCAAGCATCTGTAAAATGCTCCTGACATGGGCAGTGCTTGTAAAATAAATATCAACAAAATTGCTGCTCTGTGCTTCTCCTGAATACTTGTATTCTGCAACAATTTGCAGCTCTGTGTTGTGTTGCAGTTTTAAATATCTTAATGGGACAGAATGTGCTTTCAAAAGTGAAATCAAAATTATCCACAGAGGAAATAGAAGAGCAGAAATGATCAGATAACTTGGCTGTTTCGAAATGAACATTGTTGTATGATCAATACTCATTTTGAGAACAGTTTGCTTTAGCCTCACTGGAGTCTTTTACCGGTGAACGCCAAATGTTTGAAAACGTCAAGCCATCCACATACCCAGTGGTAGTTCAGTAGCCTGATCTGGCAAGTCCCTGGAGGACTGTAGGTCTAGTATTCAGTAACATGCAGTTGTCCAGAAGAAGCTGGTCCCAGCCATGCAGCATCTGTCTGCAGCAAACCTCACATGTGCCTTAGAGGGGACAACAGGCCTCTGGACCCTCGGGCTGAGGAACAGCGTCATGTGGCGAAGGATTAGAGTCAAGCCCAAGATCAGCTGGAAGCTGTATTAGGGAAGCTGGATGGGGCGTACAAAAAACAGAACGGTACGTTTCAAAATACTCAGCACTCCTGTCATCTGCCTCCGAAGCTCAAGGTGACAGTAGGTGGAGTTGAGTGAGGAGGCAAGTGATTGATGTACCAAATAAAGCATGGATGTAAAAAGCCTTGGAAAAGGGCCTAAATTTCTTATAAAAGAGATGAAAGTAATAACGTACCTGAAATGCAAAGAAGGGAGAGGTGAATGTAACCTTTTTTGCATTTCAGGTCTGTTTAATGCAAACAAACCAACCCTGCAGGTTTTCTGTTTGTTTTTGGTTTTGTTTTTTTTTTTTAATATGGTCAAAATTAAATGGCATTTTTGTCTGACCTGAACTGAAATTTGGTTTTACACTTTTCAGACTGGTGGTGGTTGGTTGTAGAGGTGTTAGCTTTTCATCCCCGAACAGGAGGGAATATTCCTTCTGTGCTCTCAAGTACTTTCATGGGGCAGTTGTATTATTTTCTGCACAGCTTTAATACAAACCCCACAGTGCTCTTTTGAGGGCTTTTCCCCTCCTGTGATGTAGGCCCCACGCCTAGCCACACTTCTGCAGTTTAGCTGTGTGCTCCTGTCATTACTGGCATAGCGGGCCAGGGTTCAGTAAGGTAGTACCTGGGCAGCATCTGATAGCATTGGCTGAAATAAGAGCGGT
>NW_009231864.1:91545-120766 GCF_000690835.1 Fulmarus glacialis
GATATTCGTGAGCATCAAAGGGTGGCCAATACCTTCAAGCCCTTTGAGATGAAAGGTGCACCGATGCAGCATGCTCTGTGATTGTCTAATGGCTACTCACGCCTCTCTTCTCTCCTCCGGGTGTGGGGCTGCCAGGCTCTGTGGTAGATGACAGGGGAGGGTTTCTTTCACTGGAAAGCATGTCCTTATCTTCTCTCTTGCACGGATCACAGATTATTTTCCCCCTATAGAAAAATGTCTGTCCTTTTAACTCTATGTAGCTTTATGGACGACATCACATCTGTCTAAAATGTGAGCCACTTTGTTAAAATGGCCAGTGTTTAATAGCCAGCATTATTTTTCTGGATATAGTAAACAGGCTGAAGCCTGTCCAGTGCCTGAACGTCAGAAAGAGGTTATTGCTGGGTTCCCAGAGCATTGTGGATGCTTCCACCTTTTTAACTGGAATGAAAGTTCTGAGAACTCAGTGCAAACACCTGATCTTATATGTTAACTCTTAAATAGATAATGGTGGGGCAGGAGGACAAGAGATTTTTCATTGTTTTCTTTTTACTTGTCCTAAGCTTAACTGAAGTTGGCTATATTGCTTGATGGAGTCCCCCTGCTTTAAAAGCAGTAGCAATTTGTAAGGGCTGTTGCCTGGACTGATTGATGTTCTCCTGGTTGTGAAACAGGCACAGAGTAAAGATGAACTGAGACTTGAGAGAACGGGAGAGACAGTGCTAATTAGAGCCTGTTGTTCAGGCCATTCACAAGTGAAACCATTTTTCTTTCCCTTGAATGGAAGCTAATGAATAAAAGGTTATTTGGGAGCATAGGAAGTATTATTGGTTTGGTGAAGTAATGTCTCCTTTCTCCTTCACCTTTCACTGAGACTTCTGAGCCTGAGGATTCTCTCCGTGGGGAGATTGGGGTGTGTTGCTGCCCATGGATGTCAGTGGAGCAAAGGTACTAGGTACCTTGCAGGGTTGGAGCCCAAGTCTGCGGTAGGATATGACAAGTTGCAGAAGTTATACACAGACAATTAGCTTAAGGGAAAAATCTATGATGTCCATGAAGATAATGTACTTAGCTGGTTAATAGGGGGCCTGCTGGTCTGCAGATGCCGAGTCATTTACTAATTGCTCACTTGCATCATTGGATTAAATCCTAGATCTGACCTCTAGTCCTCTACTATGCCATGGAGCAAAAGGAAATCATGTGCTGCCTCCCATCTGCTGGTGCACGTTGACCTGTGGAGCCGGGGCTCTGTCTGGGGAAACGGCACTGGGAGTCCAGGAGCATTGCATCCTCCAGCTCTGCTGGGCCCAGCTCAGCCTCCTCCTGTGGAGAAACCCACTGTGTGTCCACAGGCTGGGCATGCTCTGGAAAATAAACAAGGTCGTGCCGGGTCAGCCTTTGCTGGAAATGCATGTCATCCTCTCTGTATTGTCATCTTTAAAAATGTTACATTAGTGATGAAAGAGATTTTGGAGGCCCGGGGGTATATTTTCAGTACAACGGACAGTGAAGCAAAAGCTGCAAAAAATTAAATGTTCATATCCTTTGAAGTCAGGCTAGGATACTGTGATTCTGTTTTGATTCATGCCTGCTGGCAAAAATAAAGCAGGTTGTCAGTGAAGAAAGCCTTTCTTTAGACCTATTTATTACAGCTAAAATATTCAACCCACTGGTTGGTATATTGGTGCTGGCAACTATTGCAAAATTAGCAATCCCTCAGAGCTGCCAGGAGACAAAGTGAAGGGCCTGGAGTGAACCGAATCCTGTGGTGTTTGTTACTCTTGGAGGGATGTTGCATCGTTCTGCAAAGGGCTGTAGAAACAAGTATCCGATCAGCGGTGGGACTAACGAAGCCCGATGTCTTACAGCATTGTGGCTTGTGGTTGAGTTGTGGAGTGTCTACTCAGACTTTCGTCCTATGGATGCTCTACAGTAGTGTAAACCTCATTTCCTTTGACTACTTTGTTAAGGAGACAGCTTCTTCCTTTAAAGGCTTAAAGGAAGAAGGTACGTGACAACGTGTGAGACACAACTGGGCCGTTTCTGGCTCTCGTGCCAGTGAGGTGGGTCTGTGGCTCTCCAAAGCTGAGTGTCACTGCTTGTCTTGTCTAAGGGGTTAAAGATTTTGCTGCACACATTTTTGGATCCTGATTGCAGTGATAAATGGGTTGAACTATGCTTTGAAGAATACTTTCTCCTATTGAGAACAAAGTCTACTTTAAAAGTATCTGAGGTACACAAGTAGATAAGCCATGGAAGATGCCTATGTGGCATCAAGTTTAGAGAAACTAGATTTATACGGATGTCCTCTTAAAGGACTGAGATACAAATGCGCTTGCTGCACTGCTGGAGGCTTTGTTTGTGAAGCACTGGACATTTCACTGGCTTTATTAGAAGGTTCAGTCTTCACAGCTGCATTTTCAGCATTTTAAAGAAATAAATCGCAAACACCCTGAGCTTGCCATTAGCTCCTGTGAAATGGCTTTCTCTGAGAGGAGTAGCTGAGGACCTGAATGTATAAACTTTTTGTGACCTCATCTATCTGGCCCTGCATGAGTGGGGGTTTGTGCTAGATGGCCTCCAGAGGTCCCTTTCGACCTCAATTATTCTGGTGTTCTGTAAAATTACTTTGAGTATATCCACGGGCAGAAGCAGCTATTTTTAAAGCAGGATGGACTATATTTAATTTGCTTAAATTCATTTGTTCATTGTTTAAACTGGAGTTCCATACTTCATTGTTATATTTCTTAATGCAGTTTCCATTTTGAGCATTGCTAATAGCATAGCAAGCTTTTTGTCTCCTTGAGAACTTTCTGGGAAATCTGCCTCAAGTTACATAGACCACTGTCCGCATCATCTGATGCTTTTTGGGAACATTAGTGACTTTTGTCTGATAACCTCTTCCTAGCAGAAGTTTATCCTTGTACCCCGTATCAGAAGTCAGATTGCACAGGCCAAAACCTCACGGTGCTCAGTCAGCCCAAAATAATGTTTCTGTAGGCTGGGATGAAGGCACCCAAGGAAGCACACAGAGCTGCTGCCTCAGTGGCTGTTTTGCTGGTGAGTGGTTCTCCCTCCGCTCTGGCTGCTTTTGTGATACTAAACTTAACATCTCACTGGTGCACATATATAACTTCCCTTCTCACCTTTTCTAGCTCACAGTCTCTGTGTCTTCTACAGAGATTTCAGTGTAAACATTCACAACCAGAGTGTGTGGATACAGTGATGTGACAGCCAAGTGGTTAATTATAAATGAAAGAAAACCCCCTTTAAGCTGTGCCAGTCCATTCAAGTGATCCAGATTTGTCTGATAGCCTGTGTGATCATGCTTCAGTTAACTCTGTCACAGTGGATTTTCCGTGGTTTGCAATCTCCCCAATGTTCAACTCTTGTTCATTGTTTTTGACACCGAATTTTGTTGTAAACCTTTGAAGTAGTCAGAAATGATGAGCTAAAAAAAAAAAAAAACCAACTTTTTTTTTTAGTCTTTCTGCTAGATCTTTGAGGCAAAACCATGTGTTGTTTTGATGGAGAATTTATTTGGAATATGAAAAGAGTTTCTGCTGACCATCCAAACAGTAAATGGCATGTGATTGTAATGAGCAGTGATACACTATAATTAGATACCAGTGTTAAAAAATTGTTTGAAAATCAACAGATGTGAAGGGAATGGGTGCTATTTTTAGACTAGGACTCTAAATAAGAGAAGAACAAAATTCTAAACCAGATTTTGATTGATTTATCAATCAAAATGACACATGGGAGATTCCACAGACCAGGGAGCATCTCTTCTGTGATAGGACCGACTGTCTAGATTAAAATCTGTGGCAGTAGGTGCCCGTATCCCTGTAGCTGTGGAGTAGCCACAGCTCTGAAATGCAGCCAGGACATTTATAGGACTAGTAGGGCACTTTGAATGCAGGGCTGAATGAGATCGTGCTGGTTTTTGCCTGCCTAAGACCATCCCTAGTTTGCCCTCTCAACAACTGTCTTCATGCTCTGGTCTCTGGCATCTCCTCCTGTGCTGCCTGCTGCAGCAGGAGAGACAGAGGCTGCTGTTTGTATTACAGCTCCGTAAATCACTCTGGCGGCGAGCATTTTTATGCCTGTGATTTAACTCTAGAGGAAACCGCTGCTGAGGACATGACAAAGGATGGAGCAACGTGGAGGGCTTATACTGAGGAGTGCTGAGGATTTACATCCTCTTTAAGTTATTTGATGCTTTATAGCATAATGGTGGATGCTGGCATATCAACACAAACAGCCTTGAGCCCTTGGGCCTCAGTGATGCAGTACGGATGAATGCAGCCCTGATCTGAGCGGGGAGGGGAGAACTACCTGGCCCTATGACATCGAATGCAATGTGGAAGAGAGCAAAGCAGGAGCTTTCACACCTCTGGCGCTAACGGGAGTGCAGGATACAGCTTTTTTACATACCTCAGAAAAGTCCTTGCCTCACACAGGGAAGTCCATGGGCTCTGCACCCAGGTCTGCAAACCCTCCTCACCCTCAGTAATTCTCGCTGTAGCTTGTGTTCGTCTTGACTTATGTGAGCTCCCTGTGTGAGGACCAGTTTGTAGGCAGAGATTTGTTACTATCATCACCTTTAATAGCTTATTGGAAAAAATATAAAGACTAATTTTTTAATATATTTTAATTTGTTAATCTTTTATTATGCTGGAGCTAGAAATCGCTGGGGATATAATTGGAGAAAATAGCAATTGCAGGACTTGCTCGTATTAGTAGCCTCTTCCCATAGGTACAATATGTTATCGCCGTGTGTCTAAGACATTATTTTAATTGGTCTG
This sequence comes from Fulmarus glacialis, assembly GCF_000690835.1. Lineage (NCBI taxonomy): Eukaryota > Metazoa > Chordata > Aves > Procellariiformes > Procellariidae > Fulmarus > Fulmarus glacialis. The sequence continues at coordinate 96,354 of NW_009231864.1, forward strand.
ATGCAGACCTTCCCAAGATGAATGATTTGTCTTCATTTTATTACTTCATTTCTACTTCATTACTTCATTTGCTACCTGTCGTAAAAGTGGAGACAAGAAGGCCAGTGTCTGTATCGAGGATGCAGAGGACTAGTGCCTTTTGTAAATCATTCTGATGGTGGTGAACATTTTTACGTCTGTGATCTGAGCTATGGAGAAAATTGCTGCTCAACTTCCGATGAAACAGAACATAGTGCAATAAAAGAGCAGGAAGGCCCATTCTGAATAAAATTGTGGCACTTCAGTGACTCTAAGTTGTGGGAATATAGGAGAGGGAAAAAAAAAAATACATGTAACTTGTTCCTCCACTTTTTCACTTAGCATAAACTCAGGTGCCCTAGGCAATGACAAATAATAAAAATAATAGTGAAACAAGAAATGCTGCACAACGAACTACATCTTTAGTTCTTTTTTTCCTGTTCTTTCCCCATCTTGCTAAGAAGAGAGTACAGACAAAGCATTGCTTTTCTTTCCAGTGTCGCTAAAAGCATTCAAGATTCACTGCAGTTCATTGGCCCTGCTTTCTGCATTATATAGCTTGAACAATTTGTGAGAGCAGTTACTAAGTAAAAATGAGCATTTTATTGTTGGGCAGATATTGGTCTTTGAAGGCATGGCAGAAAATAGTACGTGCTATAGACCTCTTGCCTGCATTATGTGTCTTCCCGCCGTATGTAGACCACCTAATAAACCTCCTTCTTCCTCCTGCCATTCAAAGTCACATCTAGCATCCTCAAGGACTACATTTTTGCTCCTGTTAGGTGTATGGACTCTGAAAGGAAGGAGAATGAGTTGGATCCTCCTCTGACTGGTGCCAGCACAGCAGTGCTGGTAGTGTTCCAGTTGGAAAGGCTCCTGGACGAGTGGTGTCAGTCTGCAAAGTTTGCTCTTTCGTTCTTGTGTTCTTTCTTTCATTTTTTTCTGCTGTTCTTTCTTCCTTTCTGCAAAGCTGTCAAAATTCTCTACAGATTTGCTGTACAAGTTTATTTTGCAAATTAAAACAAAATCAATCCCCACCGCTCTATCATACCATTTGTGTACAAGCATCTACAAATGTGCATTGACTTACGCTGCAGTAAGCTATTTTTTCTGTGAGCTAACAACTGCGTATCAGTAGTGACCTTCTGTGCCATTGTTCATCTTGTTCACTGTGATAGGACTGTGATCATTCCCTGTTCAGCCAAAGGCCTGGATATTAGTAGTAGAAATACTTGAGATGTATTTTGTTTCATTCACATGCCATGTAGCCAACTACATCCAGAACAGAAGCCAGGCTAGTTTTCTTGTGGGGAGTAGTCCTAGTAGGCCTCCTCTGAAGTGCTACTCCTCATTGAACGCTAGCTCCCCAGGGTGATGTCTGCAGGACTGCCAGGGGGAGGGTTCACACCTACGTGGTGAAGAGGGAGACCTGCTGTAGAGGAGGAAGATGATTCTTCTCTTATGATTGTGTGAGCTGTTCCCTCCCCTCAGGAAATCCCATTTTGGGGAGAGGAAGAGTGGCTTAATTTCAACTCAGACATGATGGGTGAAACATTAGACAGAAGTGCTAAAGTGGGACTTCACAGCAGGGAAAAAATTTTTGCTTGCAAATGCAAAGGGGTTAAATAGTGCATACATATCTTAGGACATCATTCTTCTATCATGTACATCGGGGCACAATACCAGCTTACACCCCAGCTGTAGGAGATCAAGCTGGACAGAGAAGACTTGGTTTGCACACACCTGGAGGCCATTTCCTTTCTCTGCCAGTAGTTACAGCCCTGTGGCTGCTCCTCAGCTACAGCTCCACATCCGTCTTCCACATGTTGGCTCTTGGCACTTGCCTTGCCTGGGCTCTACTCCGTAAGGTGTGCTGTGCGGCTGTAGCTACACCTCCCATCTTATGCTGTGCTTGGCTCACCTACTGTTGAATTCAGCCTTTGAAATTGTTCAGCCAAACATTCCGCTCACTTTCTAGTGGGTGGATAGCATTGCTCTTCCCATGGGTCTTCCTGCATGTGCTCTGTTTTGCCATAGGTGAAGCCTTGTGTCAGCCATTGTTTTTCTGATCAGGTAGCTCAGCAAGTCCCGGACTCTGTACGCTTACTTAAAATCCCTGTGCTGTTCAGAGCCAGAGAAGTGCAGGTGTTGGGGCTTTGCTGAGTGTCACTTATGTGGCCAGGCTGAGGCAGTGTAATTCCTGGTCCCAGTCAGCTCTGAGATTTTAGGCTTATCCACCCCTTGTCCAAGAGGGTGTTTTGTATGTGCATGTATGTAATGTGATGGTTTATCACTGTGTACACACAGAAGGTGTGTTTTTCCCCCAGTTCTATGGCATCCTGTAAACTGTATGACATTTCAGTGACTCTTCAAGAACTTAAAAATGTTGTATATTTTCCTAAAAACCCATCCTCTGATTCTTGCTGTTCTCATGGGAACAGGATCATGACAGCATTCCAGAGGCTCTCATTATATTGTGCAGCCGTTTTCTAATTCCTGCTCAAGTTGTAATTGTGCCATTTCTTTTTCCTGAGAGCACTTTTGGCACTGTTTACTGAAGGTGAACTTGCGAATATGTAATGTCTTGAAAAAAAATTTGCCATTTACTGTATAGCAAATGCCTTGCACAAAAGCATCTTAAAGCTTAACGTGTGGATGACGCTGCATGACTAAAGGCCTTAGCTAGCTGACCTTTAGCATCCCTCTAAAAATAGATCCCTTTCAACGCTGGCTGTCTTTCAGCGGCAGGTGGGGTTGTGCAATGGGTCTTCATTACCTCTGGCACTTTCTCAGTGAAGCATGTGAAAACTAGACTGTCTATTGTATGGTAACATCCTGCATTTCTCGGCGGAAAGACTTGCCGTTACCTTATACTTTCAAGTGTCTTTAAATAAAAGAAATATTGAACACAAAGATCAATGCCTATACAGTTTAAAGATACACGCTATCTTCTGATGCCAGTTAATCTAAGTTTGAATTTATTGATTTGGTTCAGCCTAATATTACCAAGAGCAGTTCAGAACTAATATTTTATAATCATCAGGGTTTATGGAATATAATGACAGGATTGAGAGCCCCCGTTTTGAATTAAGGCATGGATAGATTAATTAATTGACTGAAGTGCAAGTTCAATCTGATGGAACTTAAACCAGAATTTCTTTTCTTTTTTTTTAAGTTGTACCTAACAGCATTTAAAAGAAGCCAATAGATGTGTGAGACTTGTTTTTGTATCTAACGATAAAAAGTATCTAGTTCTTTTTATGGCTATCTTTGAGAGGAGGAAAAAAAAACACAACAAAACAGCAGGAGTGCTATACTTGAAAAAAGAAATAAACCTTCTGGTTTTAATTGTTGTGTAAACAGTGTATCAACAATGATGAGATAATTTGAAAGTGGGAGCTGTGATTGATGTTTCAATGTAAGTGTAAAATTCATTCCAAACAAACGTAATCCCTTTTAATTCTTAGTGAAAATGGCGTTCTCCTCTTGTGCCTTCCTCTTGCCAGATTTCAAGACTCAAACAGCTTTAGGACTGTTGGGGGTTGGACTAGATGATCTTTAGAGGTCCTTTCCAACCCAAACCATTCCATGATTCTGTGACTATCGCCATGTTACATTTTAAACTTAATACATATGATAATTTCAAATATTACAAGAAAGGTATTTGCAGTAAAGATTTATTGTGAGTCTCAGCGCTGTAATTGCTGTTGCTGAGCACATAACGTAGTTATACTTAGTATTATTCCAATTAATATGCTTAGTGCAAAAAATAAAAAATAAACCCCCCAAAAAACCCAGATGAAAACAAAAGGATATTTTTAGGAAAATATACTTAAGTCTCACTGCAGGATTGTCTACGTTTATCAGTCTTGTTGGGGAATTTTGGAAAGCACTGTGAAACTGGGATTTAGAGTCCATGGCTAATGTTCACATTCTGTCTCAGCAGCTGGAGTTACTGTAATTGCAATTTCCATGTTGTATCTATTCAGACTCAATCAGAAGTGTTTTGTGGCATGGTGAAACATGAATAATTTTCTGTTTCTTAATGGTGCATACAGAAGTGGGCAGGTCTAGTGTGGGCTATTTGAGAATGAATCATCCTACTAGATTTGGTGCAAGGAGCTTCCTTGGGTCTATTTGTCTCTATACCATGTAAAGTAAAATATAATCAGTTTGTGAAATATCAGGTAAATCCTGCCGGACCGTATCAAGTCACCTGGTCCAGCAGCCTGTCCTCTGCAGCATTCAGGCCATGCTGAATGGCATGGCTGGTGATTATCAGTTCAGGGATTTTGGGTTTTATCTCAAGTACATGCCATGTAGCTTAATTTATTATTTTATTTCTTTATGTTCCAACATGGCATTTCTCTTCAAGCTGTAGTGAAAGTGTTTTTCTCCCTTTACAGATCTGTCATTACCATTTAGGTTTTCCGAGTTTTATTTGCACAGGGGAGATCCATGAAAGTCACTGGCCGTACCATTTATGTCACCAATTCAGAAATTACAGTACAGGTACATCCTGTGCTTTCATCAGCAACACAGGTCAGAGAGGAGAATTTTGCCATTGTGTCTTCCATTCCTTAATTATGATAGTACCTATTTAATGTAATTTTCTGTACCCTTTTATTGTTGTATTTGGCCTAATTCTGTTGCTTTTTGTGCACAGACTTATTGATTAGGTAGGACTACTGTCTGCTTGACTGGAGGATCAATCTAATTATAAGTAAAAGAGCAAATTCATGAGAAACTAATTATAACCCTTCTGCTAGTGATACTCTATGATACTTTCCATGTTCTCTTTGTATTGTATGGATTTCTGAGCATGACACCCTGAAACAGCCTTCCAGTAGGAGCGGTGGAATCAGACTTTGTTCTTGCATGTGATACACTGATGCATGAAAATGAGACGAGGAAACACCAAGCAAAATCAAGGTGATAAATCACTGTAAAAAAGAAATCCCAGTGCAAAATCCCTGAGTGTTCTGACACAAAATTAACCCTTCTTACGATGTTTGTTTTCAAGTTACTCTTTCAGTCACATTGTAGAAGTATTTTAACTTTGCTATTGTCACTTTTTTGCAGATGGTTATTTTCTATCATGTCTGGTTATTTTCTAGCATGTCATAAATATGTCTAAAATAATCAAGTTGGAAGTATGGATCACAGTCAGCTGGTGTCCTTCCTGAATGACCAGCATCTAATGCAGTCTGGTTTTTATACTGTGCAAGTCAGTGAGGCAAAGAAAGAAGCAGATGTCATTAGAATGACTGTGTAATAACAAATTCATGCAATTATATCATGCTGTGTTCATATTTCACTTTTTTGCAGAATCAGGTCAGTTCTGCATAAAAGTTTTTATATTGCCAAAACTCATTGTGCATCTTTTAGCTTTTTTAATTCTCCTTGGAAGTACCACTTTAGAATAAACTTTGTAAAGAGCTGAAACCAGATTAGTTTCAGATACATTTATAAGAACTGATCTGTGCAAACCTTGGAGATGGGTACTGTCCTGCCCCAGCCCTCCTTGTAATTGGCCTATTTCAGGAGGAAATCAGCTTCCTAAATTTCAAACTAATACCCAACTCATCAAATGTCCATAGAACAAAAGCGAGCATCAGCACCGGTATCTCTGCCATCCTCCTCAGCAGTGCCAGCCCAGAAGCCATTTACCTGGGTGGGCCAGGAGGACAGCAACACACCTTTTATCTCCAGAGGTGGTTCCCCTAGAGCAGATGTCATTAGAATGACTGTGTAATAACAAATTCATGCAATTATATCATGCTGTGTTCATATTTCACTTTTTTGCAGAATCAGGTCAGTTTTGCATACAAGTTTTTATATTGCCAAAACTCATTGTGCATCTTTTAGCTTTTTTAATTCTCCTTGGAAGTACCACTTTAGAATAAACTTTGTAAAGAGCTGAAACCAGATTAGTTTCAGATACATTTATAAGAACTGATCTGTGCAAACCTTGGAGATGGGTACTGTCCTGCCCCAGCCCTCCTTGTAATTGGCCTATTTCAGGAGGAAATCAGCTTCCTAAATTTCAAACTAATACCCAACTCATCAAATGTCCATAGAACAAAAGCGAGCATCAGCACCGGTATCTCTGCCATCCTCCTCAGCAGTGCCAGCCCAGAAGCCATTTACCTGGGTGGGCCAGGAGGACAGCAACACACCTTTTATCTCCAGAGGTGGTTCCCCTAGAGCAGATGTCATTAGAATGACTGTGTAATAACAAATTCATGCAATTATATCATGCTGTGTTCATATTTCACTTTTTTGCAGAATCAGGTCAGTTCTGCATAAAAGTTTTTATATTGCCAAAACTCATTGTGCATCTTTTAGCTTTTTTAAGATACGTTTATAGAGATACATTTATAAAGAACTTTTTAATTATACAAAAAAAAAAAAAATTGCAGCATGTTGGTTATTCTGAAGTACTTTCCATTCAGAATGCTTTTTGTTCTATAAAATTGGTTGATGGTTTGACATCTTTCAAATAAACAGACGCCCATGCTTAAGTATTTCCCTCAAGCTGAAACAGAGCCAAGAGCTGCACCATATAACAGTGAAGTATGTCTCCTAGTCAAGCGTCTCCTATCCATCCCTCTGGAGTTTTAAGTTTTAATTGTATACATTTTCTGTCAAGTCGCAATTCGCTCCATGTAATGTAATAGAGAACAATCTGTGCATCGCATAAAATAGTTTGACGTGTTCGTTATCCCCTCTTCCCCGTACAGCAGCTGCAGTCAGGTTGGATGATTTAGCAGGTCTAAGCTGGTAGGTTTTTATGTTGTAGGTGCTTCAGGTTTATGATGAAAAACTATGCTTGTTGGATGATTTCTTCTCACTGTAAAGAGACAGCATTAAAAGAGCATTTCAAAACGTGTGAGTAGCAAGTGACAGTTACCTCCACGTATGTGTGCTTCTGCTTCATCTCGGCCAGGCTTTGTTAGTCAGGAAGCAGTGGAAGGATCCAGAAAGAGCTTTCCTGATGTATTGCTGGTTTCCTTAACTGATCTCAGTTTACTGACACTTCCCTCCATGAGTGAATGATTGCTTTTTTTACTTCTAAGTCTTAAAATAACCTCTGCTGTTGCTAGAAGAGGTTTAATAAATAGAAATAAATTAATATGTAACATTTATTAGCACAAGGTGTGGACAGCTTCTGGCTAGTAAAACTGCTTTGTCAGGGAGAACATAAAAATGGAGCAGAGTCAGTCACCAGGAAAAACCTTAACGTTGCTAGTGGGTGACGAAGAAGATTTCCCATGTGCATGCAGGAAGAATGCCGGCTGCGCTGCGCCCGCTGGGTTCAGCCCTGGGTGCTCCTGGCTGTTTTGGGTAAAGTTGACAGCAGTTACACCAGTGAGCACGTCCTCCCTGGGGAGCCTTGTCAGCCGCAAGTTTTCTACCAAAAATTATTTCCTCCTGCTGTTCTTGACCCTGCTCTGGGGGAACCATCTCTGGAGATAAAAGGTGTGTTGCTGTCCTCCTGGCCCACCCAGGTAAATGGCTTCTGGGCTGGCACTGCTGAGGAGGATGGCAGAGATACCGGTGCTGATGCTCGCTTTTGTTCTATGGACATTTGATGAGTTGGGTATTAGTTTGAAATTTAGGAAGCTGATTTCCTCCTGAAATAGGCCAATTACAAGGAGGGCTGGGGCAGGATAGTACCCATCTCCAAGGTTTGAACAGATCAGTCTGCTGTTATATTATGCTCATTCTCGCTCTTAGGTTTATACATTGTCCTTCATGCAGAAATCCAAGGTAGTTTGAAGATTAGTTCTGTATCACATGTAATTCCTAATAGTATAATTTAAAAAATCTTTACTCAAACAAATAACCATTATGTCTGGATTTAGCACTCCCAATTGTTCTATTGTTTAATTGGCAATATGTTTCTAAGCCAGAGAGAAAATTGACTTGACTCTTTCAGCGTTGTGATTTTAGGTGGTGTGATTTAGAGATAGGTAAGGCTCCATAGGTGCCTGGAAGCTCAGGGGCAAGACTTACAGGTATGGGAGCAGGTGTACAGAGTTAGGATATGCCAGCTGGAGCTAACACAGGGCATGTGCAGCAGACAGGAGAGCATGCTGGTACAAATAAGTCTGCAACCCTCTGTTCTTATTTATCTGCAAAGTGTGCAGCTACTCAACTAGAGAATTAGCAGTGGAGAGCATCAGCGAGCACAGCATTGCACTGCTGCTGCATCGGTGCATGCACAGAGTTTGCTCTGATGGGCTTTTATGCTGGCATAAAGCACAATCCACATTACAGACAAGTAGTGAAAGGGGAGCTAAGGAAAAACAATCTGTGTATGAGTAGATGTGCTTAAAATCTGGAAAATATTTTCTGTTACGTACTTTGCGGATTCTTTGTTCCTTTTTTTGTCTAAGTGTTGAGCATTTCCACTCAGCCACTCTTGCCTCATTCGTTTGCTTTTTTGTAATGTGTATACAACTGATTTTATTTTCATAAATGTTTTGAAAACAGATTTTCCTGTGTAGATGAGGGATATTCAGGATGGATATATTTGTCTACCTACTCTATGTTAGACTGTAATTATTAGAAGGCAGAATGATATGTGAAAATTGCATGTAAGGACAGCTTATGTCAATAAATCGAGATTACACCTTGCTCTTCAGCAGGGCCTTAACTCAGTTATTTTTTAAATAAGGTGTCAGTGTACATAGCTATTTATATTTGTGGAATGGAAGAGGGTGGGAATCATGAGGTATGTCCTAACATTGTGCCTCTGACACACAAATCTGGTTTTTGATGGTAGCCCCAGTGAGAATCTTGTGTTACAAGTTTCCGTTTAGAAGGCTAGATAAAAACAGATACTTTTCTTTTTTTATATATTTTTGTACAGGACTTTAATAATGTACATTAACTTATTCAATATTTGAATTAAGTGCTTTGTTTCATTTTTTCATCTTAACATCTTTCATCATTATGCATTCCAGAGATGATCAAAACAAAGGAATGATTGCCATGGACGGGCAATCCTGCATAGTAATGCAAGAAGATGTCACAGAAACTGAATATAGATAGACATGAGGAAGACATGGAGAATTTACAGAAATCTCCAGGTCACAGAGTATCACGAATAATGAAATGCGCGTCTACGCACAGAAATTATTATCTGCATGGGAGAGCACAATGGGTGAAGGAAATATTCTCGTCACACAACTGCAGAGCTTGCCAGTGTATTAGTGTCAGAAGTTTTCTCCTAGCCTCTGATAAATAGCTTATATCAAAAGCATTCATGCCTCGTGCCTGCAGAGAAAAAAGCTGAAGAACCAGACAACTTTTCCTTTTTTTTTTTTTTTTTTTTTTTTTTTGTTCCTATTTAAAGGTTTTCCATAACTGAGAGCAAGGGTAACATCCCAGGTCAGACAAACTTAAATTAAGCTACTTTTTGATTTTTCTGAAGAAATATCTTCACAATGTCTCAGTGGCACAGTAGGTACAGTCTTGAACTCTTCAGTGTTTGAACTGTGGCGAGGCAGGGGAAGAGGAGGAGATGTTTTAGATGGAAAAATTTTGTATCTTTCCAGGAGGGTTTTTTTGAGAACATTTGTCATTGGTCTGTTTTTTATAGTCTAGGGATAGGCTGGTTTGGCAGGGCTGAGGTAGCAGAAGAGAGCAGAACTAATGCCAAATGCATTTCAGTGTGATGGTGGCCTCCTGATGGCTTCTCCCGAGCATCCCTGCTCACGTTCCAGGGCAGCATCACTGGGGCAGTTTTGACTCCTGCAGGTGCTGTGCTGATTTTGCCTCTGGCAGGAGCTGCTTTAGTCGGTAGCATGTGTAACTTTGTAACTTCATAGCAAGATGTCAGGTTGTTGGTTAGATTAAAAAAGTACTGATTATTTCAATTGTCCTACAGATCCTGCTTTTCTTTTCATTAGATTGAACTAATGAAACATTGAACATGCTAATTGAACATGTCGTAAAGCTGAAAAGCTTCTGGGAACAGTGGGAGACATTTAAATGAGCAAGCCTTTTAAGTTGAGGTGGGATGCACCCAAAAGCTGTGGTGTACAGGGAGCCTCGAGACAAAAGCGGCTGTGCAGTGTTAGTGTTTCCAGCAGAAGAGGAACATGAAATAGCAGCTGTGGTGTCTACCGTATCTCCTTTCCAAAACCTGGCCCAGAAGAGGCGTTTTTCCTCCAGGAGACCACTTTGGGGATATATGCAACAACATATGACACTTTTGAACACTTTATAAATATGCATTATGGTCCAACACTTTTGTTAATATAGTACAAGTGAAGAGCATAGTGTGCTGTTCATGTAGATGTGTTACCTCGAAGTATGATCTCCAGCTCCTGGTCTCCAGCTGGCTACGTGTGTGTGATGAAGAGCAAAGGAGAGCGAGCACCATGCCGCTGCTTACTTCTGCCGGTGAGGGAGAGTGGGAATTTTTGCACTGATTGTCTCTAACTGCCTGAAAGTTGATGCTGAGGCGTATGTCTAGGTATGTCTGGTGCATTTCCATCAGTCTGCTTTTGTCAGAGCAATTTGGAAGTAGGTGAAGGGAAAAAATTGCAAGCTACAATACATTGACATAAAAATGTATCATCCAATGAACAGCTTCATTTCCTAAATTGACTTTTAAATGGTAAGACACAACTATATGTATGGAGCTCAACAGTGCAGTTCCTGTTGATGGTAGAATTCAGCAAGCCGATTCCTGGCTGTAGATCTTGCAGAAAATATGTTTGCAAAGGATTCACAGAGGCATGAAAAACTATGCTGGGTTGGCTGAGAAAGAGGAAGGGAAAAAGCTGAATACGCTGCTTGCAGAGCTTTAGTGGGAGGGGTGCCTGTAGCATTGCAAGCTGGTGGTGGATCTTCCTGCGCTCCTGTGGGAGGGAATCATGACAAATATTTTCTATTAGGAAAGTGGAAGTAATGACATATGTCGTGTGTGTACATTTTGTCTGAGATGTGCATGACTGTAAAGAAACAGATGGCTCCTTTAATTCTAATCATGGGCATGTGGCTCCTGCGTTTATGAGGCTTTTACTCCTGTACAGATATTTTTTATAAATTCTTTTTATAAGGGAAGGGAAGGAAGTGAAATCGCCTTACATCAACTCATCAAAAATTACCAGGAACGGTAAAGATTATTAGGGATTCTGTGTCCAATGAACTACAAATATGTTGCCTAGAGCAGACTGAAAACAACAAAAAAACACAAACAAAATGTAAATGCTAATTCCCAGAAGTATGTTTGTATCCTTGTATTCATACAGGGAGCTAATGCAGCCCAGGCAGTTCCCCATCACACCCTGCTGGGGTTCCTCTCCCATCTGCACATACTGAGCTCACACGCACCATTGCAGGGTGCAGCCCTGCACCCTGTAGCAAATGCTGGTGCCCAGACGTTTGCAGGACATGAGAACATGAGAATTGGGCGTGCCCGACTTAAACGTATTCATGTTTCTTGGGTTTTCCCACTCCAGAATTTTCCACTTGCTGCTTGAATGCATGCCTGAGTGTTAAAGTGAGATGGACATGTGGGCTGCAAGTTGGTCTTGGATAATGTTTTTTTTCCCGTGGAGTAAGTCTGTCCAGGAGTGATTAAATGAAGAAAAGGTGGAAGTCCATAGGTGCCTTCTTCTTCTCCTCTTTCTACACTGGAGAGTTAAAACCCCCAAGACCAGGGTGATTCGGCTGTTCTGCCGGGCTGTTCGCTTTGTGCTCCGTAGTCCTGTTTTCCTTTGGCTTGTGCCTGCAGGGCTCTGCTTGCATCTATTCCTGACACCGCAGTTATTTCCTTAATGCCTAACTACCACAAGCGATGTGCTAGCACCAGTCCTTGCCTGGGGGTCACCTCAGCCCTTTTCTTTGCACCCCATAATGGTGTGATGTAACATTAAGATATTCCTTCTGTAAGTCCTTTAGCAGCTCTATTGCTTTGAAACAGTAACTTGATATAGAGACCATTAAAAACGTGATAATTACAGGCCTTTATTTCACTTCTTAAACATACCATAAACAGGTTTATTCTTTTGCTTTTAGTACTTCTCTGTTGAAGAGAAGCCTCGGTTCAAACAAAATGTGTTTCCTTACTGTTGTAATGAATGTCACACTGTAATCAACCTCTCATGAGTCTAATGGCACTCCATCCGTAACATGTGATTCAGAGCAATGCTAATTTCTTCAATCTCACTGAAAAGTGAGGCGGATTGGAGTACGTTCCTACAGCTAGAAACGTAGTGTTGCCATGTTGTTTTAAGTGCCCTTCGGACAATGACAACATTTAAGTAGACCTAGCTTTTAATGTGCAGGCTTGGTGGCCTGCTGATGATTTTGAAGGCATGGTTGTATTGCACGTGGTCTGCTGGTGTTTTGAACACTCTGTTCCATTTTTCCAAGAGTCTCCTTCACCCTCAGGGATGGTGTAGGCGGGGAAAATTCCTCTTACCAGGCTTTGAATGTTTTTCTGTACAGTAGTTTGGAGACTGATTGGCTTGTGTCTAACCTATTTTTATAAAGAAACTGATGCTATCATTTCTTCACCATCATGAATTTTAGCCTTATACTTAATTATGCTGATACTTTCTAAACATTATGGCAAGTGATGATGGTATTGAAATTAAGAGCATTAAAATGCAGAGAGGAAGGTGGGAAGAGACAGTTGTCCCTTTGAATTGTTTTGTTTAAGAAGTGAACTTCTTCCACATTTGAGTTTTGAAGGTAGAGTTCAGTGTTCAGTGGCATAGGGGAAAGGGAAGGAACATCCAGTGAGGAGCTGAAATGTTTGGGAGCTGCTGTTACAGGTTTATTCCACTTCCTTGAAGATGAAATAGGACAGATGCACGAGAAAAAAATAGCAATGATGGAAAACGCACGTTCCATCAGGCTGAAGTCCATCAGGATGATTTCTGCAGTAGTGCTCCTGGAAAACTAAGGGCACAGCAAACAGGTCATATCCATCACCTTGGTGCATGGTTAAATGTGTACTTCTTTGGGGCTCTTCTGGCATTGCTAGCGGTAACTCATTGGTCAAATTCAAAGCCTGGAGCACTAAAATACCCCTGACTCTTATTCTGCTTGCTCATTTCCAAAGAACAAATTACTCCAGAGATTGCAGGGTTCTTCGTTTGTTTCACTCAAATAAGGCCAAAGGTTTACTAAGGTAATGTACAATAGTATACCTTCATTGACCACCTCTTGGTTTATTTCTTTCCATGTTTTAATGCCTAGTAACTCTCTGTATACAGAAAGAAAACAGAAACTGTTAACTAACCTAAATTATATGGATTTTCTTGCCCAGAGAGAAAGTCAAAGGAAAATGGGACCAAGACGTGGTCACAATTTTAATTGGCATGAACAGGAAAATCTTTAGAAATGAAAACTGAAATTTAGCAGCAAATAGGAGCAACTTCTTAAAAAAAAAAAAAAAAAAGTTTAAAGTAAAAACTAATCACCTTGATAACAGAGCATTTATTAAAGTGAAGGTGGATTTTTAAAGGAACATAAGCTGCATTGTTTCAGAGCTTGTATCCGGTGCTGTGAATTTGTGTCTGGTGCAGTACTACAGCAAACATTGGTAGTCTCCCAGATGATGCAGCTTAATTGCAAGGAGTAATTTTGAGAGTATTACGTGGAGATGCTTGTGAAGCTTTGGGGCCTTTGCTCCTTCTGACCTGTAGCGCTGTCTGTGCTGAGCTCAAGGATAGAAAGCTCTCGAAAGTAGCTGAGGATTTTTCTGGTTGAGAATTTTCTTTTGCTGTTTCCTGCTGTTGCCTGCCATCACCTTGGTTCCTTCTGAGGTTCACCTGGAGACCCCAAAGCATCAGAAAAAATTGTTCCAAGTGTGGTAAGTTGAAAAAACCTTTGGACTGGCATGTGCTGGGAAAAGGATTGATGAGGGAGAAAAGCTGCAGAAAACCTACAGAAGCCAGAGAAATCACAGGTGGACGAGGAGAGATTATGAACTTGGAAAGCATTGAATAGTTGTCAGTCCACCCATGTATTTATGTGCCTGTTACAAAGAATCTGGGCTCAAGGATGAGACTTTTTGAAGCGCTTGGAAGATATATCCACTGGGAGTTACCCAGGCATCACCCAGTTGAAAATAGCTGGTGGCGGGGATGTATCGAAGGGCAGTGTTGTACAAGGCTGCTAGTCCTGTTCCCAGGCGTCAGCCTGCAGCTGGTGCTGGAGCACTGGGCTGGGCTGACCCTTGTTCTGAAACAGTACCACACTCCTACATGAAATGCCATCTTTCCATCTGAAAGGCTCTTTGGGGACAATTTATCTGAATTTTATTAAACCTATTCCATTACAACAATAGGCATCAAGTTTATAATGATAGTGTTAGAATACAAGTGGTTGGGAGGAGTGAAGATACAGTAGTCTTCCACCATCTGCTGTCACAGAAAAGCTCATGGCTTTGGCATAGTGGTCCATGACAGAGTGAGAGGAGGCATGGTCCGTCTTCTGTGTGCAGCAGATGGGGAGGGGGGAGGCAAGGCTGGCAAGACACGACTAGAGGACGCATGGCAACAAGCATAGTGAAAAGAAGACCGAAAGGTTTCACAAAATATCTGACAGCATCAGACTACATGTTTTGGGATCCTTTGCTTAGGGGATGTGAAACTTTAAAGAATTTCCCAGGGTGATGATGGTAAAAGGAATGTGAGCCACTCAGACCTCCTATGCAGGTAGCTCTGTAGAAGTGTGTAAATACTCTTTAAAACCCCACTGCATCACTCTATTCTGTTGTGATATAGTAGTTACTAAGGAACATACTAATTATTCGTATTATGGTAGCACAATAAGAAAGAGATATTAATTATTTAGCAGGTTACCTAGGAGGCCTTCTAAATAAGAACTGAGGAAGAATTTTAGAAGTGTTTTCAAAAATAAAGATACTGGGTGAAATTCTCCTTGGTTATCTCTGAGCAGTCCCTTTGAAACCCAATCACTTTCTATGAATACATGAAAGGATCTATCTTGGGTAGTGAAGGAAAGCAAAGATGAGCCTGATGTACAGCCTTTCTGTAAGACAGAGATTGGCCAGCCTACAGGGAAGATACAGGATATGTTGTCACTTTTAGCTAAAGTGAGTTTTCTTTAGTTCAAGTGAGAGGCATGTGTTTTGGGGGCAGAAAGGTTCTGGTTCTAGTCCTAAATCCCTCTGTGCACATGCTTCTCCCAGCATTGGTGGCTTAGTTACATGAGATGTAGTGGCTTGAAATTAAAATAAAAAAAAAAAAAAAATCTGTTTAACAAACATTTTCATCTAATGTGAACTCTTGAGTTAATTTATAGGGAGGTATGTAATGAGGGCACCAGCCAGCTGCAAGCCGGCGACATTGTCAGCGCAGTTACAATATTATGAAATATTGTATGTGAACCTGAGTTTCAACAAACAGGTTTTTGTTTAGGAAACAGCAGATATGCACATAGATTTTTTTGGTTGGTTGGTTTTTTTGTTCTTAGGCAGTTGATTTTTTAGTAGAGGATCAAAAGTCTGGTGCACTTCTCTTTAAATAACTTGGCACTTTTTTTTTTTTTTAAAGTATGCTAAGAGAATACAAGCTGCTTTGTGTTAAGCTATTTAATTTCTCTGATGGAGGACTCGGAATTAGTCTTGCTCAAGGATTTTGCGCTTCACTTCCAGCTACTGAAATAGGTTGATCTAGTTCAAGGGCTGGGCTTAATTGTTACAAACTTGATGACTGCAACACCTGTAAAGGTCCCTGCTTAAAGGCTAAATGCTGCCTTGATTGTCTTTGTACCTTCTCTTGGTGTGCTTTTTATTTTATTAAGCACAGAAAGATTTTTCTCCCTACCTCTGGGCAACAGCCCTCTCTCCGCAGCTGGTTTTTATACTGACAGATAGCGTGGGCTGCACACCAAGTCACAGGTTGGTTCTTATTATTTCAACTGTGGCACACTCATTATTTGTCTTTTCTGTATTTTCTTTCCTGTACTCTTAAACCACCTTTTCCACGAAATATAAGAGGGAGTTTGTCAGTTTTATCTGTAAACTTATGTCCTGCATGACTATCTTCACACTACTGTCTGTATTGTTGTAGAATTTCCCTTCTTATCTAGTGAAATAACCTTTTTCTGGATAAAAACAGAGACTCAAAATGTTATAATATTCTTGTGTTTGAATGCTTTTAAGGCCTGAGCAAATCAAGGTTTTCCATTTTGCTGTTTCTCTGAAGTTTTCCTGAGACAGAAGAGGCATTTGGCACAGCAGGTCATCTCTGATGATGTCTGAAAACAAGGCTGCAGTCATAGGAATATGGATGGTAGCTGCTCTAATGAGTGCAGCTTACATCAAATTGCTTTAATGAGTCAATGCAGTTGTGTTAGCCTTATTACATTTCTGAATTAATGGCTTGGAAGGAAGTTTGTTAGCCTGCTTTACTTGAAACCAAATCAAACAACAGCCTGCCATATTGTACAAGGACATAAAATAGCAGAATTTGAATTTAAATTTGCCTCAGACTGCGTGTGATCCTTTCTATTAATAAAACAACCACGTAGCAACAGATTGGTGTTAAAATAACAATCCCAACCGTTAGGGTGCCAGTTTTGAACGTATAACTGTGGGTGGCCGTTTCAGATCAACAGTGTCGCTCTTAATTTTAATGGCAGTGGGCTAAGGCTCCTGAACGAACGCAGCCCTGCCCGCAGTCATGTCAAGCATCCTGCCCCTCCTCGGCACGTCAGGAGCCGTGCGCGTGGTACCTGTGCAGCACTGCCAGGCTGCAGCCAGTCTGCCCTCAAGGGAAAAAAGCATGTTCTTATTGCACACGTGGCAAACCTTCTGCTGACCAAAGCAGAAGCTTTAATGCGGTTGGTCTTTATCTTGGTGTGATATGGTGCAAGGTTGGGATAGTCGCCTTCCGTCACAACAGCCTTGTTTTTAGTTGATCAAGTGTCAGCCAGCACAGGGTTCATCTTTTGCCCAGTCAAGGCAAAACCATTCAACATTGGAAGCTCTTAATTTTTTTTTTTTTTTGGAAGTTTAGTTTAGTGTGAGGTTTTTTGGTTTTGTTTAGTTGCGGTGTGAAGAGTCAATATAAAGAACTGTCCTTTCTCGACTCTTTCATTTGGCTTACCTAGGATAGTTTTCTTTTGATTATATGTAATGGCATAGAGTTTTCACTGGCTGTTACTAAAAATACCGTGTGATACTAGGAATAGAATATAATAGCTTGCAATAGGGAAATAGGAGAAAAGGTGAAAAATGACAAAATGCAGTAGTAGTTCTGAGAATGTAGTGCAAACTGAACAAATTGTGGAGGTTAACTGGAGGGTGCCTGGTTACCCCCTTTGTGATCCTGAGAAGGACAGTGAGCAAAAGGTATTTTTGCTAATAGTACTGACCCTGAGGCATCAGAATTATTTAACAATCTATGGTTAGTGGGAAAACCAAGCCATTATCTGATTATACATTGAGATTTAAAGAATAGAATCACTGCTGAAGTGATTGGAGTGTTTGAAAGCATAAATTTAAAAAAAAAAAATAATTAAAAAAGAAACTTTTCAACCATTAACAGATGCTCTCATACTCCTGATCAGATGTGATTTTGGAGGGCATGTTGGGTCCCTAATTTGAAATGAGATCATAATGAATATCAGAGACTCAAAACAGAGAAGGTTAGTAGAAAATCCTCACTTAATGTTTAAAAAAAAAAAAAAAGGCCATTTAACTTACCGCCAAGCAGGGTTTCCTCAGATCAGTCTACAAGTTTTACTGGGAAAACCAAGGCAGTGCTGCAGCAGATGAGCTTGCAGCACCCAGCTCCAAGGAAAGCAGAAATGCAAACTGCCATTGCAGAGTACAAACAGAGCCACTTCATACCAAGTCACAAATTCTCTTACGCAAAACCTTTAGGACCATGTCTTACCCAGATGAGTAAAAATACACTTTTACTTGGTGATAGCTACTACATTGGTACCACAGTTCATGTGAGAGCTGAGGTTATAGTACAGGCTTTGAAGAGAAACCTCTGAGGCAAGGCATGTGCAGAGTAGCTGGTGGGAAGATTGTTCCTTTGGGTGAGGGCATGTGAGGTACTGCCTGACTGCTTTGGAAAATCATTCTGAAATTGTTTTGCAAAGTAGAATGTCAGGTTTGGATTTGCACATGTCACACTGGAGGATGTATTGGAAGACTTTAACAACTGAGAAAATACTTTGCAAGAGAATCAAAACTAAAAGATATGTGCAGAGAGAGAGGAGGGAAAACTGCATTTCTACCAAATACATAAAGCAAATAAAATGAAAGCATGAGATACCATCAAAGAATTTAATAATCAAAGGACAAGACTGGGGGTGGGGGGAGAAGGGTAATGTGACCAAGAAACCAAATCAACACTTGCAATTTTGCATGTGAAAATGAATCAGGAACCTTTAGAGTCATTTAGGTTCAAATTAGCAAAGATTAATTTTTGTATACTGGAAAAATTGCCTATCAGTTCTTGGGTTTCATTGCTATTATTGAATAGCTTTGTTGGAAAATACTGCAAAGTCTGTAACCTTACATGTAAATCAATATTTGCTAGACATGATATATTGACTGAAAAAGACAGATAATGAATCACAATTCGATTGTTTGGAATTTACACTTTTTTGCAAGAGGACATGATTTAAAGTGTGTAACTTTTTGAGCCTGCAGTTTAAGATCTTATGGAGAGGAATGCTATAGAAGCTGGAGAAACAGATTCAGATTTCTATCTACTGACTTTCAGAGCAGCACCATTGATACTGGGATTGTTGCTAGCAGAAATTATGTTTGAAAGATCTCTTCCACTTTTTCTGGAAGAGAAGGATAGGAAATGTGAGAAATTGTACAGATTTTGAAACACAGCATGTGAAGGTGGTAGAGAAGATGACACAGCACCAAAGGAAAGACACCAGAAAGATGTACAAGGCTAATGCAGAGTTTGAGGTATGTGTGGATATATGCATACCAATGTATATATGAACTTTTACATACAAATTTTTAATTGGAAGTATACTTGTCTATTTGGGGCTCTGGTATAAAAGTGACATCTCAAGAGTATTCAGGTTAAGTTGGTTTTGTGAGTTCAATCATGTCATTAATATTTGAAGAGAGGAAACATACAGATTTATCTTAAGGTCTTTGGTCTCATGTTTGTTAGCTGATATGTTGTATTAAAGATTCAGCTTAGATATAAATTGTAACACGAGCTTCTCATTAACTCTAGGAGCACTGTGAACATCCCAACCCAAAGAGCCTTCCTGGGTTATTCCATCCTTTCCACCCTTGAACATTAGCAAAGATATTTCCCCCCCGATACACTATCTGACATCGTTGCTGCGTATGAAGCAATCTGTTGTAGGGACAGAGAGAACAATTGATCACTGTAACATAAGTTTTCATAGCGACCTCTTTACATCTTGACAGACTATCATATCTGCCCTTACATGAGTTGTCTTATTTGATAACACGTAGGAGGGGGAGGGAGAAGTAGCAGTCCTGGAGTGTCAGCAAATTACCCAAGTGAAAGTAATGGGTGTCAGAATGACACAAGTTGGTTTGCACTCTGGGAGCACAGGCCAGGCCTGTTATATTAGATGGAAAGGTTTCTACTGATTTTGCAGGGAGCTGACATAGATCCACAGCGGTTCAAAAAATGTTTCCCCTCTTTTGCGCTCTCTTGCTCTGTCTCTTGTTCTGCTCCAGAACACTCTAGGTTTGCAATTAAGCAAATGCTTTGTGGCTAGTGTCTGTTTTCTTTGAAAGACTTCAATTAGAAAAAAAAAAATATAATTTGAAAACAGGAGGAATCTTGGGCTGGAAACTGCTTTTCTGTAGAAAAAGTTTGCTTTGAATGTTTTCATTCATCTTCTGTCAAGTGCTTTCTCTCACTTATGTCCTTTCTGACAAGTCCTGTGTCAGATGCAGAGAACAAGAGTGAAAAGAGAAAAAACAAACAAGAAAATACAAAGATGTCAAGAGTGCCAAGGACAGCAGAAGTTGTTTGCAAGTTTTAATTTTACTTGGATGTGAAAGCACTGAAAACCAATTTAAGGAAGGAGCATGTGGGTGCAAGGCTTGCTCTGCCTCGCTTGCTGCCAGGCCGTGTTTCCAGGGTGCAGCCCATGGAGTGGGGCTGGAGGTGGGGGGAAGATGGTGGCAGTGCTCCTTGGAGGGGAGGGGAGGAAATTCTACATCTGGCATCGAAGCAGCTGAGAGGATGGGTGCTGGAAGGTCAACTTCTTAGCTAGGAAAAGGGTGGAGGTAGCTGGGCTTGGTTGTTTGTCTGAAGCAGACTGAAGGAATGACCAGCCACTAAAACCCTGAAGTTAACTTGGGTTGCTCATTCCTTCTGTGGCTGGGGAGGGGGTATTCAAAACAGGACCAAACTCTCATTTCTTATGCATTACCAATCACCTACTGAACAATAACTTTCCGTCAGTAACAACGTAGATTCACACCAGGATTTGCATCAATTCCCAGAGCTGTCACTTCTTTCTTTTAATAATTTATTTGCTTCTGTAATTGCTTTACAGGGTTTTCATGACGTCCAGGGAGTGAGTCTCCAGCACAGATCTTAACATCTGAGCTATACCATGGGTTGTGTTGCATGCTGAGACTTGCTGATAGTTATTAAAACTTGCCATTCACCTGGGTGGTCAAACTATGCAAAAAACAGTAGGCAAATATATTTGGGAAACAGATTACCAATCTGTTCCTGGCTGTGCAATGGCCAAGCCAGTTGTGGCTTATTAATATTTTCATGATCTCGGTTTTAATTGTGAAATTGTTGGCAGATGACAAGGAGTAGATCTGAGCACAGTGAGAAAGAAACATCCTCCCTAACTATTGGGTTATGCTTTAAGTAATTGGATCAAAGGCATCTGCATTTAAACTATGTACTGGGGTGCATACCAGATCCACAGTCCTCTGATAATTTAGACTTGATCACAGCTTCCCTTCCAGACTCTGTGTGTTGGTTTCATTGCCTTGCAGTGAGCAGGGTGAATGGTACATGCTTAGTCTCGTGAGCCCTGGGAACTATCAGGGAGTCCCAAGGTTTCAGCATAGCCGTCAACTCCCTTCCCACGGCACTGGACAGGGGGAATGTAGTGGGATGGGAGGGGGGACTGGCTGTGGAATGTCTGAAGAGCAAAAAGGGGGGTGAATCATCTTTTAGGACTGTTTCTGTCCGGTAAGTGCATGCAGAGCTTTCCAAGCGCTTGGAAGAGTACACCGCTCAAACGTTTCAAATCAACGCTCCACAACTTCCCCTCTAACATTTTGTCACCTTTCACTAGACTCCTCGTAGGTACATCTATACGCATCTCTGCTCTCTGACTTGCAGCAAGCATTTGCACTTCATTGTGCTTATGCGATACATATTTGTTCTGCCTGCTTCTCTCAGAAAAAAAGTTCTTGCACCCTAAAATCTAGCATGATTTGCAAGGTTGCTTTTCTTCCATTCCCTTCAGCTCAGAGTAACGTGGGGGGTATTTATTGATAGGGTTGCTGGGGAGAATAGCACTTTTGGGAGGGACAGTGGAGGGATGAAGTATAGGCAGAACTCCTGTCCTGTTGTACCACCCTTCCCTCGACACCTCCTGCCTTCTGGCAGTGTGCTCCCGCATGTGGGGAGGATGGAGGTGGGCTCTCCTTTGATAACCGGTTGAAAGCAATTCCCTGAGGAGGTACTCCCTGTCTAACCTGAAAGTAGCTGAGAACCAGGCCAAGCAAATTTCCTAACAAATACACCACCGCAGATGTCATCTGTGAATGTGGCTGTCTCAGGGATGGGAGGCTTTTTTAAGATGGCACTTAATGTAAATTAGGTGACCTGTCATGGTTAGAATAACCAGCGATGCATGTTGGAATTATTTGAAAGGAAAAAAGTTTAAGTAACTTCATCAAAACTGGTTTTCATTTAGACTTGTCTAAAGGATGGGTATAGGGTTATTGTTGTCTGGTTTCATTTTTGTTATTTTCATATTTTAATAATAATACAATTGTTCCATCTTTGCAGGGCCAAACATTTTAACTGTCATAATGAGAGAAGAAATGGATATAAAAAACTGTACTGTAGTCTGGGGAGAAGTCCCTATATAGCACAAGGGATTGTTTCCATGGGACTGTAGCATCTCAGTAGGACTTCCTGGACACCCTATTGTTGTGTAATATATACAAACCTCAGCAGCCACAGAGCCACTTACATATGCTATGTATAAACTGGAAAGTTTGTCTTTGCAGTTTGTCTGCCTTGGTGTGTGATCATTTTGCCTCTTCTTTTGCCGATTTGCTTTCCTTTAGTATTTTTCAGCTTTTCTTGAAGAGTGTTTCCCACTTGTCCTTCAAGATAATCCTAAATACAGCTTTCTACTATGTGCTGATCTGTACTGAATGGTTTTGAATTTATTTTATTGAATATATTGCAAATGAGAAGCTATCCTACCACAAACGTTTATACATGGAGCTTCCCTCTTTTTGGAGTCCTTTTATAAATTTAAAAAGAGCTGGTGATGTTCAACAGTTTCAACTGTTAAAAATACAAAGCAAAATATAAAATCCAGTAGGATATGTATACCAAAATAATTTTCACGCTATCCTTACTCTGGTCACTCCAGCACTGTTTCCCTGACATTAGTGATATGGCAAGGACATGTTTGAAATCTTTTCTTATACAACTTGTCAAACACAAACTGCCTCACACGGGTGTATGCATTTGCTTGTACAGGTCTGTGAACATTTGGTGGTAGTTGTTGCTGGCTAGAAGTCTCAAGATTCAAATAATAACCTCTTTCAAGTAAAAAGCAAGCACACAAACTCCTCTTTTATTCACAATTTATTGTTCCGGTGCCTACGCTGCAACTGCATGTTAGAACCAAGATTAATCCACCACGTCTGCATTGTCTTCAAAGAAGACTGGAAGACCTGACCATATTCTTAGTCCTGATATTTTTCTTTAAGTAGCTATAGCATTAGGAGATACCTACCTGTCTATCTATCTATCTATCTAAAAAAATTTGTATGTATAAATAAGTTTATGGATATGACTGTACCTATGCATGTACCTTTTGCAGGAAAAGTCTGCATGTTTTAGTACTTGTCTGCCTCAGCTGCTGGTGCCTCAGTGTTTCACAGCAAAGGTCCCCCCATCGATAGCATGCTGTGCATAATTCATGCTTTACAGTGAGTGTATTCACTGGCCTAAGCCAAATGGACAAGGTAGAAGACAACAGAGCACAGCTTATGAAGTTATATCACAGAGAAGGACTAGAAGCTGCAAAGGCCTCTACTAGATTGCTCTGCTGTCATTCTTTGCTGAATGATGAAGAGAGTACGAAAAATGATTGGCACGTTTTTCAAACATACTTCACATCTTCATCTTCACAACTGTCGAGCTTTGGACTTAAATCCCCTTGGACTGAAGGAGGAGGACTGGAGTAGCAATTGAATGTGTGCTTCCAAGGGTAGGTTTTGGACCTTTTCCTTTAGCCATAGTGAGTTGACAAGGTTGTAATTAAATTGGTGACTGTAGACCACTAGGACTGTGCAGAGCTCAAATTAACCTCTAAAATATTGCAGTGAAAACTTGAGGAGATTAAAACGTATTGTTTATAGAAATCTCTGTGGTAGGCAGTACAGCAGTCTGCTCTTCCTGCAGAAGCTGCTAGTTAAGTGTCAGAACAAGGCAAATGTTGCGAGAGTCTGTTATGTTACTATGATCCATAGTACAGGACAAAAATGTTGGTCCCAAAATAAAGCAGGAGTAGGGAGAAGGACTCCTTCAGGGGAAACAGTTGTGACTATAGTAGGGAAGGACTGGTGAGAAGTCTAGAGTTTTGCATTTTTTAGGTAGCTCTGGCGAAAAGAAACTGGTTTTCAGCATCATCTTGCTCTTCTCTAAAAGCTGCTGCTGCTGCTGCTTCTGTTCTCTGCTGTCACCTTGGTCCTCTGGGGTTTCTGCAGGGACATGACCACCAGAGAGTGGGAAGAAAGGCAGGGGGTGGAGGTGGGGTAGGGGCTGTTACCTTGGCTTCAGTCAATTCAGATGGAATTTCATGTGCTGTGGTAGCATTTACACGGTAAGTACAACCTTGCAGTAAAGTAAATAGACTGTAGCTGGTCAAAGAATAGCTGGCTGCTGCCTGTAGCACTGCTTGTCTGCTAGCCTAAGTTGCCTGATGTGTTTTAAAAGGAGCACTTTTGTCTGTTAGTCCGTTACTGTACAGTCTTTGAGTGTGTTGGACCAGAGCTCATATATGCCAAAGAGTACCTGTCTGTCTTGCAGAACCTCTTGTAATATCGCCTTATAGATCTTTTATGTAATGCCATTCCTTGCTTTTGATACTTTTGCTGTGAAGGGAACAGAAGTGTGGGATTCAAGGAACGTTTTATTTTT
>NW_009231864.1:120791-135080 GCF_000690835.1 Fulmarus glacialis
TGTTCTCAGTCAGGGCCCATTTCTGAGTTCCTTAGGAAATAATGTTGGAAAAAAATGTTAGGACAGGTTGAGGGAGCTTCTTCATGATATAGCGCAAGTCATTACAGAACAGTAGCTTAAAAATCAATTCAAGGAAAACATCCTTCCTTGGAAAAAAATCCCCTGGTGAACATTGGTTAAAATATTTATACTAACAGTCATCTGCATCGAGCAATCACTTATGGCCTAACGTTTTTCTTGAATTGAAAAAGGCTCCTTGTTCTTGTGTATTCCACTGAAGGTGGCACATCTGTCTGAAATCTTCCATGATTTGTGAGCATTTACATCAGCATCTGGCAAGAAGAATTTAGTTGTGAGAGTGAGGAGGAATCTGCTTGCGGAAAGGTTCATCTAGTGGCATTTTGCAGCATCAAATGGCCCGTCTCAAAAGAAAAGTAGCACCTTTGATCTGACTAATTTGATCAGCATAATTTGATCTGTGACTGCAGAACAGTCGATCTATAATTCAGAAAGCAGGACTTAATCAGTGTGGAGAGGGGGGAAGTGCTGTAGGTTAGTGCAGGTCCAGCAGGCAGTGACACATGCCATGGAGGCATTTGTTCAGATCTGAGGATTCAATCCACCTGGAGATGCTTCTCCAGACTCGGTCACCTTGCAAACCCTTTGTGTCCTGGGCCTCCTGCCTCTGCTGCCCTGGGGCAAGGTGGGTCCAGTCAGCTGTGACATCTCGCAGCTTCTTGGTAGGGATGCAGAAGAAGATGGGGCTGCTCTGTGCTTTGGGCGCTCCTGGTGGAGATCCAGGAGGGAAGGAGGATTGTCCAGCAAAAGTAATTTCAGAGCAGCGAACTGTTTCAGGGAAAGCATGCTGGCAACTTGACCAGAAGTTCTTGTTGCTGCCATAATTAAATAAATAAGCAAGCAATTAGATAGAAACTGTGGCAGCCTCAGAAGCGAAACGGTCCCCTGCCTCCCTCCCTCCTCCCCCTCTCTGTCGCTGGCGGCAGAGCAGCGCTGCAAGCTGGCTGCATTTCACATGAGATGTGGCTAAATTTCTCAAGAAAAAAATATCCAGAGGGACAAGAAGCGATGCTCTCATTTCTGACATCTTAAGCTTGTCACAGACGCCAAGCCTGTTTCACCCAACATGATTATCTCTCCCTCTGTCAAGGAGGCAGATGCCTCAGCTAGGAAAATATCATCCCCAGCCTGTCATCTGGATTCTATAAATGGAAATAGGCCTTTGCAAAGCCAAAAATTATATTTAGTTGCAACTATGGGGAGAGGAAAAAAAAGAAGAAAAAGAATAAATAAAGTCCAAACCCTTCAGAACTGCAACAGGAACAACAAAGCACTTAGGTTAGCCCTAATCATCTGCAAACGTTGATGCATTCATTAAATGTAGACTGCATAAACAAAAGTTATTCTTCTGTTACCCCTTTTATCTCTACCTAAAGCATTCACTTGCCAGTCAGGTTTCTGTGTACAAGCCATAAATATTCAGCTTTTTCTGGAATAGTTTTTACCCAGTATTTGCTCGTTTTCATCTAAACTCTCCATATGCCAGCAGCAGCAACAGCAAAACGCTGTGAGCTGGAGGCGTGCATTTAGGTGATTTAGCCTTGGATAGCCTGCAAAAGCCTTATCTGACCAGGACTTATTAGCCCTGTGATAAAGAGTGAGCCAAAAATAAAATTAAAATCTTGCTGATTTAGGTATGAAGGAAATGTAAACGTCCATGCTGCGGGATCAACTCTTATGTGGGATAGGCATGAGTGGCTATGAGAGATTAGTTATTAGGATCAGGTTTTAATAGCTTTCTGTATGTAGTGCTGACTAAGCAGACTGAACTGCCAGTATTTTAAAGGCCATTCAGGAGAAATCAGGGAGACATTTTACAGAGTGTTTCACTAAACACAAAGTTGGGTCAGCCAAAAAATATGGACTTGTCTAATTATTTCAACTTGGGGGGAAAAGTGTCCTTTTGAATTTTTACTTTTGTAGAAAGTGACAAAATTGTTCTTGGGCAACTCCCACCCCCCATTTTGTTGTTGCTTCAGTTTCTTCATGTCAAACAAATGGAAAAAAATAAGTTTGTGCAGTGCTGTAGGAATGCGCATGGAGCAGAGTCTGCCTGCAGCAAGGTGATTCCTACACGGGCATACCTGAGATGGAGAAGTATGAGCAAAGGGAGCGTGGGGAAAGTAAGGGTACTCTTTAGTCCTTTCAAGTTGGATTGGAGCAGAATGGGTGATAGAAACATTTAAAATCTTCTCTTGATGTTATGCTGGAGCATCCATGTTGAATCCCTGGAAGGAGCGGGCTGTGTAGACTCTTCATGCTGGTCAGTCTGGCACTGTAGGCATCCGATTCACAACTGTTCTGCACTAAAGGTGTCTGGCCTTTTTGTGGTTGTAATCAGTTAGATTAAATTAAAAAGTAAAAATTAAAGTCCTGTTGCCTCTCATGGGGCTGTGAAAACCCAACCAAAGCTTACAGTGAAGTAGGATTTTGTTTGTTACTACTGCTCATTAGGTATGTGTCCTCAGCAGGATGGGGGTGATTACCAGAAGAAGGTGAGCAATTAAGTGTGTGTTATCTATGGGCATGGAAACCTGTGCAAAGGCAGAGAGAAGAGCACAGCAATGGGCACTTGCTGTAGCCCTTGCAAATGTCAGTCCAGCCTGTTCAGATGTATCCAGGAGTCTGCACAGAGCTCTCCATTATCAGAGAGTTCTTTGAGAGCACAGATGAATTAATTGCAAAAGGCTTGGTGACATCACATCAAAGCATAATTGCATTTGCAGTCTCTTCCAGGAGGGAGGAATGTGGAGATGCAATTAGTGATGAACCACACTTGATATTTTGCCCTCCCTGTTCTAAAAAACGTGTGGAGATCATTGATGATCAGGACCCTGCTTTTTAATTCTCATCCTGAAGATGTGTGCCACTGCTTTTGAGGCCCTTTAGGTTGCTGGCTTTCAGTGTGGGTGTGTTGCTGCCAGCAGTGAGGATAAACTGTGTGTGTCATCCTACCAGCCTCTCACCCCCGCTCCCAACTCATGAGATTATGGTCACAGATCCATGCAGACCTTTCTACCCTTGCCCTGTGCAGAAGAGGGAGAAAACCTTTCCTGTGGTCCATTTCCTCCTACCTGACCTTGCCTTTGGGGAGGAGAAGACATGGTCAAAGGCTGTATTGCTTCTCCCCGGGCACTGGCTCTGCCCACACTGGGTTTGCAGGGCCAGTGCAGAGCATGCAGAGCTGGGGTGGACTCTAGGACTGGAGGAGCTGCCAGGTGTGCAGGTGGCTCTAGTCTCCTGGAGATCCTGGGCAGGCTGATGGGCTGCTTCTTGGATCTCTGAAACACTAACCAGGTCCCTGGGAAACAGCCTGTGAACCCCTGTGAAGAAATTCATGGCAAAGTTGACTCCAGAAAGTTTTACTGAAGACTTGTCTGAGAATGCTGTTATACTGGCACAGGTTCATTAGCAGATATTTGTGTGTTTGCTTTTCTCCTGCCTCCTTCCCCTTCCTTTCTCCTTCCGACCGCTGTGATTGCCTGGCCTTCAGTGGAATTTGGTTGCCGTTCATTACTTCAGTTCTCTACCCAGAAGCTGTCATTTTTATTTATTTTAATATTCTAATTTCTATTTTAGGATCAAAAAGAAAATAACATTGACCAAAAAGAATTGGTGGCAATAACTTTTTCAGAGAACTAAGCCTTTGAAAATTAATTTTTTTGTTCAGTTTAATTTCATGGGTGCACAATTTCTATTACATGTAGACCAATTGGGTTGCAACAACTGTAAAAAAATATTTATTTTAAGTCTTGTAATGTGTTATTTGTGAATGTATTATAGTTATAATGATTCACTTACAGGACTATTGTGGCAACAGCACCTTATCTTAAAAATGGGAATTTGCAATATGAAATAGTTAATTAACAATAAGAAAGAGAACAAACTGAGAGGATGCATACAAATTGACAGCACTAACAGAGTAATAGCCAGGCTTTATATGGGTTTGAATAGCATAGAAACTGAGAAATCCTGATAGAGGAAAAAAGACTTAACTTCTATAGAAACTTAGAAATTAGTCTGGTTTCTGCAAATCTCGTCTACTCCTTAGATTGCAGGCCTGATTCAGCGAGAATTACAGCGGTAAAGTAAATGGGATCCATCGCAACTGTGCAAAGACCAGTGGATAACTTAATCCTGCATGGGACTTACTTGGGAGTATCAGAATACATTTGCCAGATGCAAGATAATGTCAAGTAAATATTTAAAGCTGTAATCATGTCACAGCATGTTGGAGGATAATAAAAGGTGCTGAAAGGGAGTTAAATGCGTTCAATTTACATAGATCATTTAAATGAAGGAAAGCAGTGATGCAATTTTATATCTAGACGCAGTGTTCACCTAACAAGAAATGTGGCAAGGGCAAGCAAACTCCTGTGGTTGCTGAGAAGTGATAGAGATTCTATGGTGGGCTATAAATACTTTACCATCCGTTCTTTGTTTCCAGCATCAGTTTACTGTGACTTTGCAATTGTGGTGCTTTTATGCTGTATGTTGACAGTCCCTTTCCTGCATGGAGTATGTAGTGCTAAGGAGTTTTGGTTAATGCTTGGGTAGAAGTTGTATTGTCAGAGTGCAGCCAGGGTGTAGCTGGACACTGCTGAGTACACCTGGGCTCAGGAGAGAGCTGGCTCGGGAGAGTAATTCAGCACTGGAGGGCACTTAGTTAAACACCTTGTTTGTGTAACTTGTGCTTGTTTAACATTTTTACCCTCAAAAAGCTTCTGTGGAACTTCTAATTACTTCAATTCTTGTCTTCTGGCTGTTTCCTTTGCTCTAGGTGGTTGGGTGATGGACATCTACTGAAAGGAATGAATGTTGGGGCTTTGGCCTCTTTCTGCCTAAAACTTCAGCCAGCTTCACATTATTTTCACTTTTCTGAGAATAAATAAATGAGATGCAGTGAACATACAATGTGTCAGCTCTCCACACAGTTTCTGTTTGTTCACCCACAGCTATTTCAAGTGCCCTTCCAGGCAACTGCCCACAGCAGGACACTTTGTCTAGACATGATGTGAAGCTAAAGCTGTTAGTCAGACTCTATTAATATATGATATGCAAAGCGTTCCTGGAGAGAAACATCAGCGCAGATCTGTCAAATATGGCCGAGGGAAGCTTTCTTTTGTTGTCTTACCTGG
The DNA here is from genome assembly GCF_000690835.1 of Fulmarus glacialis. Taxonomy (NCBI): domain Eukaryota; kingdom Metazoa; phylum Chordata; class Aves; order Procellariiformes; family Procellariidae; genus Fulmarus; species Fulmarus glacialis. Next base: position 126,008 of record NW_009231864.1, read on the forward strand.
TGGGAGAGAATGACTTCTGATGGGTAAGGGCAAGGTCTGAGCCCCAGCATCAAGAGCAGCCTGAGCCAGCACGGCTGCGGGAGCTCTCCAGTGGTTGAGTCAGCCCTAGTGTCAGCTCCTCAGCTGTGAGACATGACAATTACAGCAATAATTCAAGTCAGAAAATTGGCAGAACCATTCAATGTATGTGAGAGTGACAGTGAGTCATCTCTGATCATTGTGTTTAGCAGTCTGGAGATCCACAGGCACCCAGGACAGCCTCAATTCCACATCTGCATTACAGCTCAGGACAAGGAGAAGCCGCTCAAAGTCATTGTTGTCTTCCTTCCAGAGAGGGCTTCACGTGGGTTTGATCTCAAAAGACCAAGGCAGTGAGAGGTAGGACCTGTTGTAGACAGGGGCTTGGAGGGGTGGGATAGCATGTCTGTCATCTGCAGCCTTTATCCCCTTCTCCTTAGTGTGGTGGCAAGCTGGTGCATGCGACAGTGAGCACATTAGCCGTGTCAGTTGTGTTTCTGGTCTGAAATGAATAGTTAAAGGAAGGCTAAAATGCTAATAAAGTTTTGCAAAAATCTCTTTAGGATTTCAGTTCAGCAGCAGAGTACATTGGCAACATGGAACTTGGAGATTAGTAGATTCAAAAGTAAAAGGAAAGGTGGATTTGTTTTCAACCTGGAAAGACCTAATTTCTTAAGTGAATTCTGTGAGAACCCGTTAAAAATTTATTTTGTGTTCTCCAGCAGTCACTTAAGATGCAAGTGGAGTCGTGGGGGCTAATATTAAAAATACTGTAAGTGCTTGTGTGGCATACAGGGCAAGGAGCAATAGAAAGACTCCTACCACTGGTGATTAGGAACTGTGCAAATACTGCTGAGCACACAGTTTGCAAAATTGAACTGTCCAAAGCAGCGCAATGCTCAGTAATGAGTGTTTGCAGGACCTACATACTCGAGCACTTGTTTTGACAGTTGTATGAGCCAAATATTCAGCTACGGCAAATTGCTCTGAAGCTTTTCTTGAATTTTTTCTATTTAACTGGAGGTGGTGTAAATCCACAAGTTCCCGACATTTACAGCAACAAAAAGTCCTTTCCATGTTTTAAAGTTTTTGAACCACTTCCAGAATAAATGTTTTAATTTATTTTGAGCTATGTAAAGGCCCAGTAGGCATAAATACGATAATGATGTGAAATAGTGACTTGTCTCTAATATGGATGGTTTCAAAGCAGTACAAAAAGTGATTTTGGTATCCGCAGAGGTAGATCCCCAACTGCAATCTGCTATACGCAATATCCTTACTTACTTTGAAAAGAGTGGCTTTTTCTTCTACTAAAATAAAGACCACTTACAGATCCTAAACACTAGAAGCTAATTTATAGCTCAGCATTGAAACAGTATCTTTTTTCTAAAACAGACATTTGTCTTTGTTAACTTTGATATACTGTTACAAGCTAGAGGACTGGAGTATTCACTTCATGCGCTGGAATATGAAATGTGATGATTTTTTTGTGAGAGCTCTGCTGTGCTTGCTGCCTGGGGGTTACTCTTTATGTCATTTACAGTGCTGAACACCAATGTGAGCGTATTACATAATGTAGTGTAAAAAAAATATATAAAGGCAATAAACTCCACTGTTATTTCTGCTTTAACAGAACACCTTATTTGATCATTTTGCCTTTTGATTTCTGAAAAAGTTAATTCCAGATAGTGTATTGCAGCTTGAGTGTTCACGAGTGCACATTTATGTGTGTTGTAGAAGTTCCTGCTGCAGAGCCGTCTCCCGCGGCTGGCAGTGGATGGTAGCTGTGCAAGCTCAGGGAGCAACAGCCACCCGGGCGTGGAGATCACATGTAGCAACATCTGAATTTCATGCTAAGTTGTATGGAAATGTGTGCTGGTTTGTAAAAGATTTAAAATTTATTTCTTTTCTATGATCTAGTCACTGTGCCCTTCCCATTGGTGACAACATGTCACTCAGTCATGAACAACTGCAAGATAAGTTGGCCTTGGCCGGACTGTTTTGAGCAGACCAGTGATCCGCTAGGCCAGAGTCGCTCATCTGAGTTATTTACAGTTTGGCTTAAGCACAGTACCTCTTGTTTTTTTAACTCTTTTTTACTAGTATGCAAACACTTTGAATTGAATTCCTTTCATGTCAGGCTTTACTGTAGAGTGCCAGCGCTTTTGTGTTCCAAGTTGTGTTCACAGCCATCTCAGTGCACCTGGGGCACGCGGACGTCATTGCAAATGTACTCTAAGCTGCACCAGTGGCAGCTTTCTTGGTTTATCTTCCCTCACTGCTTAACATACCTGCTCGGGGAATTGAGTGGCTGTGCAACGTTGGTGCTTCTATCTGAGTGAAGGCAGCTTAAAACAGTGGGAGGAACAAGGCAATCTTGTAATGCTGTGCTTAAGCAGCCTGTCTTGGTACCGCCACCAGGCTGTGCGTACGTGGGGTAGGTTGGCTTCTCCATTTTGGAGAGCCAAGAAGGTCCTGCTCATCCATTGCCTACCTGCATGGCAGGGAGAAGAGCGCTGCCAAGACGTCTCCCTGCAGAGTCCACTTGGAGAGGGAGGAGCTGGTAGCTTCATGCTTGCTGAGCTGAAGTTAGCTCCAATTTCTGCTGTGAACTTCTGTCTGTTCAAGCTGGAATAAACGGGCAGTGAAAGTCCTCCTCGCGTGCTCCCTGATCAGTCAGGTTGGTGTCGGTAACCAAGTCACTGCACATTCGCTGTTCACAGCAAGGTAGCGAAATCCTTCCTGCTGTCTGACCCAGAGCGGATCACCTCGCTTGCCTTGTCTTTCATACGGTCTAGCAGCTGTGTTAATGAATTGGAAGATACCACTTTATACATAAAATAATAATATAACATTTAAAGCCATGCTTTATGAAAATTACTGTAATTCTGGTGCAGTTAGGCTGCTAGTACATAGTGGATGTGCTGCCCACTATGTGGAAGTACCACGATACTGTACAAAAGAAAGTCGTTGGGAGAACGATCTCAATATACAGAACATGTAGCTGGACTCTACAAGCATGATCATTAAGGTGGACAGTAACAGGAAAACAGGTAGTTTAATCTTCTGTTAATTTGGTTCGGTGCTGATTAAATTGATTAACAGCAAAAAGCAAAACCCCTCTGTGTATATGCAGCAGGTGCATTGTAGCTACACCATATAACAGTGACAGCGTAAGTGCATATGGATTTATGTAATGTCCGAAGGGATTTAGATAGTGTAGAGAGGGGAAAAAATATTTTCAAGTACAACTGCTAAACCTGTGTCAAGTGAAGGCTTCTGAAATGTGGCCCTTTTATTTCAGGAGGAGGCGGGGGAAATGCAGTATTGTGAGTATTGTTGCACATCATTCTCAATCGATATGCTGTTCGAGTGGATATAATGACTTAACATTTCATGGGCCAGATGGGGGGGGGGGGGGAAGCTGGCTAATTGTCAAATTATTTGAAGTGCATTATTCAGTCACAGTGTTGGCAACCCGGGTGTTAGAGAGTTGTCGGCTGGGGAAAGCTGTTCCAGCAGTGGCTTCTACAGTAGGTAGTACACTGGGAAGCAGAAATGACAGTGTAGGCAGAGGTTCCTCTTGGTTGTGTGAACGACTCCATTGAGTTGAATAGTATTTTTCAGGGTGCTGAAACTTGCTGGAAAAATTTTTAGAGTTGCAGAAATCGCTTGTGGATGGAGGTGAATTTAACTAAAGCTTTAGTTCAAGAAAAGAATATGAGAATATGTTGCGGCCTTTCATTTGACTGTTTTAAAAATGAAATGTTTTGTGTACATGTGTGTTTGTATGTACAAAGACCCAATTTGTATAAGGTTAATCTTTAACCTGTTGAAAAGAACTTCCCTGCTTAAAATGAAGAAGAATGTTAATTTCAGGTTAAATTTTTTTGTTTGTTTTCTTTTCTGAAAGGATTTTTCTGCTGTTCATCCAGCAGTCATGTACATAGCTCTGGTCAGAGGCGCTCGCCTCTTTGGGCAGCGCTGCCGAACCAGAGCAGCGTACGGGGGTTTGCTGCTTCCCAGGGCCGTGGGAACACGCTGCGTGCCTCTCTGTGACACACTGAGGTTTTTTGCTCCTGACGATTAGTTTTCTGTGCTTTGGTTTGAAAGATTTCCTCTGAGGCTCTTTCTCAGAACAGCTCTTTCTGCATTGAGTTTGAATTTTATAACACTCCATTTCTTGCCTCCTTCCTTTTGTTAATCCCCAGTAAATAGGGCAAATAATTGGGAGGTGTCACCTGTCCTTTCATGAATGGTGCTTCTGTTCTTGTCCCCTTCTTCCATGCGAAATGCCCAAGAGCTGCAGTAGTGGAGAGTCTCTGAAACAGTCTTCTCTTCCCAAGAGGTATGACTGATTCTTCTTTCAGATTTCCAGGAAGGATGCTGTCTTTTATTTGATGATTTTGTTGCCTTTTGCAGGCTACTAATCCTTGTTTTGCTCTTCCAGGATGATTCTGATTTCTATTAGTTCTTTCTTTGTATTTTTGTTTTTCTTTTCTCCCCAACCGTAGGGAAGTTTATGTTTCCTTTTGTAGCTCTGCTGTTGTCAATAGATGCTCTATAAATAGGAAGAAAAAAGCTACAGGCATTCCCCCTTCTCTTGACTTCCTGTGTCATTTGAAACTATTCTCCTACCTCCGAACAGGGATAGATTAATAATTAGATTCTTATTAAAGTTACGTTGCACAAGAGCATTCTAATATTTCATAAGTAACTATGAACTACAGCTATCCAAAGCTCTTTCAAAAACTGTTAGCTTCCCACTCATCCCCAGACCTTTCTAGCAGTTCTCTTGCCACCTCCTCCTCTGCTTGCATGATTTTCACCACACTGCAAGGATATTCTCTTAGAAACAGAGACATTCCTTGCTTTTTCTCCCAAGCTTTCTCAATGGAGGGAAACAGAAGTTCACTGTTGTGTATTGTGTGACACTCAGATATTCTCTGTGTTGAGTTGGTCAGAGTGGGTTTTGTGGTAGATAGGGGTGAGTGAGGGGTGTGAGCAAGCTCTCGTTTCCATCCGGGGCTGCCTCCCATCTCCTCCTGTCATCCACAAGGCTTCCTTCCTGGCGTCTTTGCAGAAGAAAGAGGAATGGTTGATCCACAAGCTGTGTGCTGGTGTGTTAGGTGGCAGCCAGAACTTGATCGAAAGATGCAACATCTTTTGGTGGCTGTGCAATTTGGATGGGTTATCTTCCGAAGCTGGCCAAGCAGGTCCTGCCATTTCAGTATCCTCCCTTAAGCCAGCCCCTACTTCTTCATGAAGTGTCCCCGATAACACTCTGGTGTGCTTACAGCTCTGCCATACGCTGGTGTGTGTGCCTGTTGCTCTTGATACACACACTCCAGAAAAATGAATAGTACACTGTAAATTACTATCTTGTCTGCTGTGCTGCATGGAGCAACCCACCTGTTTGGAAAGCAGCCAGCTTGCGTTTATTTTAGCAGATGGGAAAAGCAGAAAGCCACTCAGAGTAGGCAGGGAAGCAATATTTATTCATTCAGTGGCAAGCACGGCGAGGTGGTGAACTGAGCTGCAGAGTTAAATAAGAGTGGGCACACGTCTTGCATAGCAAAACTGCAGATCCTGGTGGCTGGGAAGGGAAAGGCAGTGGGTCTGCACAATGGAGAGTAAACTGTGGATGTTACTTAGCCCTCGATGAGTGGGAGTGTGGACCTTCTCTTTATCACAGCTCACGTACGGGAGGCTGACAGCATTGCCTAGCAGCATCTGGAGAGGAAACTGCAGTTCTCCCAAACCACGCTCTTGCATGTGGGCACAGTAAGATCATGGTTATAGGCAGCTGCTCCACTGAATAGTGGCCAGATTAGAGTTAATCAAAGGCTGTTTGGTAGTCGATGGGTGCCTGGGATGGCTAGGAAATAAGGCTATGTGCAGAAATGTTAGTGCCCTTTTCGCAGGGGAAAGGAGAGATGAATTCTTGGCAGAATTTATCAACAAATTTTTGATGTTGGATGTCATTGTCTTTATTATGCACAAGGATCTAAATGCAGCCTTATCTTGGCTAGTCTTTTTAGAGGATAACAGCCTATTACTGCTAGCAGTTAATCCAATTACTCTTTTAGGTCAAGGGGGAGTGTTCTGTGCAAATGTTTTTGGAAGATCTGAAAAAATTATTCTGTGTGTTTGACCCAAAGAGAGCATATTTCAGAGTTTTTCAGCACAACAAAAAGTTTAGAAATTCCTCCTTGTATTGAAAGAAATGTGTTCAAAAGGGCTGCAGGCTTTCAATTTTGATTGAAAGACAATAGTTGCTTATTTTAGAAATGAAGATATTTCACAATGGAAAGTAGTTTCAAATCAGAAAATAAAAACACTATCTAAAATCATTAGAGAAATTCTTTGATGTAGGGGTGAAGACAGGATTGTGCAAACCTTAAGAATTAATTCAGAATGAAATGTTTTGCCTAAAGCAGGTTTTAACCGCATCATTTTGGCTCACTTTGTTCCTGGTTCTCTAATAAGGATTTCATTGAGTGTATAGGAAGGGACTGTGCAATAACTACCGACGATCATCTAAAGCAGGGAGGAGCACTGTCTTGGAGAGGAGAAATTTGTTCCTACTTTCTTGGGGGAGAAGGTGTGCTCTTGATGAGCCAGATTGGACGTTCTGCTTTGCACGTGCTTGACCAAGCCCTGGGACTAGGACTGTGGCACCCCATCTCCTCCCGCAGCCTTTTGCAGAGGGGATTTCTGTTCAGTGCTTCATTTCGATCTAGGAATGAGGCCCCCAAGTAGGATTAGGATTTGGCAGAAATCTTTGGGGGTGATTATGCTGCAGCCTCTCTTGTGACTGCAGCAGTTGGGGGCTGTTTGGATGAGATTCAAGCTAGCGTGGTTAACCGGCTGCGGCTGCTGCTGGGGTAAGAAAAAACAATATAGTAAACAAAACCAATATTCGAGTGGGATGGGGAACCTTCCCCAGGGGCTGGGTAAATGCTGAAGTCCAGGCTGCTCCTGCTTATATAAGTGTTTGGGAATCTCTGCCTTACATGCAATCACAGCAGGAGCTGGATTGTTGTCTTTATCATAAGGACTATTACTTGGACATCAATGGTGAATTTTAAATATTCCTGTGACATTTATGCCGAAAATAGGAGTTTATCTTCCCTCTCCCACTAGACACAGAAAAGAGCTCTTAGACCATGTACTGTTGAATCCCAAAAGCCTCAACTCCTAATAACCAGCACAATCTAATTTAGATCAGCAGTTTGAAAAATCATTAGTTCAAGTAGTAAAAGCCCTCTATTAAACAATGAATTTGCTTCCCCAAGACTGTAAGTATCTGAGCTCTTAGAGACAGCTATTGCCAATCTCAAAATTTATGCTCTATTCATGCACGCCATAAAACTGTCCTTTTAATATCAGCTCAAAAATAAGCACAGAGAAATAGTTGCTATAGAGGAAATTTATAGTATTGGTTTTGAGAACAAAAGACCAGGCGCTGCTTCCCAGTAAGAGGAGTGAGCGAGTTTTGCCACCGTGTCACTGGCAGGCTGTCATCCATCACGAACCCCATCCGGCAGCAGCCTCTAGATGTAACGAGAGTTTTCATTTCAAGGGGAGTTTTACTTTTGAAATATCATCTAAAGAAACTCAAGGTAAAAGTTGTGCCTTCCACAAGGTATTTTTGCTGTTTTATTTTTTAACTTTGAATGAATTTGTGCGTTTCTAGTGTGGTGCCTGGTTTTCGTGGTGTGCTGGGGAGAAAGGAGGGGGGCAAAAGGAGGGACTCCAGAAATAGCTTGTTGTGAATAAAAATTAGAGAATTTGGCTGCTTGTGTTTCCTGTGATATCCGTCTTCATTGTGAAAACTGCAAGTCAGAATCAAACAGACTTCAAAGATGCGAGCACACAGATGCAAGCTGAAAGTAAGGTCTCTGGGTGACACAGAAGTGCCAGGGCTGTTTGGTGAGAATACTTCACTGGGATTTTGGCAAAGCTGGATAGGGAAATGGTATGGATAGACTGTGTTGCCATTAAGAGGTTTTGAGTGTATCGCAACCCCAGAATAGACTTTTATTTTATTTTTTAATTAGCTTGTAAGTATTTTTGTGCCCTGAGTTCATTATGTTGTTCAGGTGGCTAACAAAAAATCACACCTTCAACTGGAATAAATTAGGGGGAAAACAAAGCAGTAATGAAAAGAAGCAAGGGGAATTGTTGTTGCATGTATACCTGAGAGCTTTTCACCAGCTGCTTCAACTGGGAAAATGTTGTTACAGAAGAATACCCCACTTTCCTACCCATTCCCTGTCCTGCAGGCAATCACTGGAAGCAAGTTATTTTGGAGAGGTTTTTTTAAGATTTGTTCCTGTAAGGAGCTGAAAACAACTTGATGTCCTAATGTTTTCCCTAAAAGGAAAAAAACATTTCCTACATAACTCTAAACAGCCTCAGGGGCCTGGGTAACTTCACTCGTGACCTTTCTTTTTGTGTGTGGAGGAGGCAGAGGATGAAGAAGGTGCTCAGTGAGCATCACCATTTTGTTTTACAGCGCAACCTGGCAGGCTACAGTGGTGAGGCATGTGCTGCTGCTCTTATTTTTCAAGAGAGTCGTATTGGGGGAATGTTTTTTTTACAACTTGCTCCCTTGCGCCAAAGAGAGGGGATTTTCTTCTCTTTGTGGATGCATGATTTAAGAGGCGCTCTAATACTCTTCATGGCTTGAAGATCTAGTGTAGAGCTATGACTTTAGTCCTTCCAAAATGCCAGAAAAACTGATTTATTGCAAGTATAAGTATCCTGGGGCTTATAGCATGTAAAACTAATCAGACTAAGAAAAGCAAGGGAACTGAAGGAGGAGGAAGGAAATTTATGTTTCAGGTAATGATTGGAAAGGTCATTCAAGGAGGGAATGGATCCATGGAAGTATAAAATTTTTGTGTTAAATTGTGTCATACAAACAAGAACAAGTCTCAACAGGAGCATGGGGCTTTCTTTTGCCTGGATATTAATACATATTTACCCTATGGTTGCTACAGCCTTTAGCTAGCAGAGCTGAAGTGTCTCCATCTAAAACCGGGGGGGG
>NW_009231865.1:0-37385 GCF_000690835.1 Fulmarus glacialis
GGTGTCCATCTGCTTCGCCAACCGCTCCGCCGCCCTCTTCCACCTCGGGCGCTTCGAGGTAAGCGGTGGTGGGGCAGCGAGACCCACAGCAGCCCGGCCTGCCCTCCTCCCCGAGCTCCTGGGTGCCCCCGAGCAAGTCTGCGCACCCAGAGGGTGGCCTGAGACCTCCCGTGTGGCAGGAGAGGGGATTGGGGCAAGGAAGAGCCCAAGCAGCATCTGAGGTGTTACCGCACAATGTTTGCGCTCGGGGTTCAGGTGGGTGCTTCCGCAAACCCCACAATAACAAAGTTGGTTTTTAGAACAAGAGATGGTAGATCAGATGTGCTTCCCAAGCTGTGCTTAAAGCATCCATCATTAAACTTTCGGAAGGGTTCCTGCTTTCCTTCTTGTTCTGTGTCAGGAGGCTTTATTTGGCTAACAGATTGGCTATGCACATAGAATTTGCTGATTAATGTAGTCTTATTAAAATATTCTGCATCTTAGATGGAATAAAAGAGCATGAGTCTCAGCTGGTTTTCAAGTACATTTAAAAGGCCTTGTCTTTGTTTCTAGGTTTGTTTGGAAGATATTGCCAGGGCTGAAAGTCATGGCTATCCAGACAGGCTGCTGCCCAAGGTCTTGCTGCGGAAAGCTGAATGTCTGCTGTGTTTGGGAAGATTACAGGATGCAGCAGACGCCCTCGGTGTGGTGGAGAATAAAATTGCTATGGATGGGATCATGACCAGTCCTACCCACCAGACAGTGCTAAAAAAGTTAAGTCAACTGAAGATTAAAATACATGAGAAAGAGAGCTGTCCAGAGCCTGCACGGGAAGCATGTGGTGACATTGAAAGAAATTTGGAGATCTGGGAAGAGAATGACAGTATTTCAGGTGCATCTTCATCTTTGAGCCTGAATTTTGATAGAGAGAGAGGTCGTCACTTGGTGGCCTCCCAGGACATCCTGCCAGGACAGAGCCTGTTGAAAGAGGAGGCTTTCGTAAGCGTGCTCTGCCCAGGGGAGAGCCGCCTTCTGCAGGACAGCAGTGAAACAGCGTGGGATACTCGAGTCACTAATGCAGATCTTTATTGCCACCATTGTCTGAGGCAGCTCTTAGCCTCAGTGCCTTGCCGTGGGTGTAGTTACACAAAGTACTGCAGCCAGAACTGTGCAGACGTGGCATGGGAGCAGTACCATAGGACGGAGTGCTCCCTGGGAGCGCTGCTTCTTACGTTAGGGGTCTTCTGCCATGTTGCCTTGAGGACTGTTCTACTGGCGGGATTTGCAGAGGTTAGCAGGCTGGTGGAATGGTCCCACGATGGTGACAAGGACCTTCATAACGCTGAGGAAAGACGCAAACATCTCAGTGAGGCACCAGATACAAGAGCTGGTACCAGAGGTATCCCTGGTTGTAATGACAATGGTCAATACCAGAGTTCTTACCAAGCCGTGTTCAACCTTTTGCCACATGCTGAGAAGCATAGCCCTGAACATAAGTTCCTTTGCATGCTGAGCGTAGTAGCTATATGCAAACAACTGCAAGAAGCTGGCCTAGAGGCTGCTGTTTTGAATCAGGAATCATCTGAGAAGTGGTCCAAACCAAAGGCATGTGAAAAAACATCGGGTGAATTGTCTCCAGAGCTGAAGACTATGGCAGAAGCAATGCTGAGGCATGTGTTGCAGCTGCAATGTAATGCACAAGCAATCACTGTAATGCAGGAGTCGGGTAAGATAAAAACTTTTAAACCCTTCTCTGTTGTCCTCGCTCATCATTGAATTATCAGTTGTCAGAAGCTCCCACTGCAGATGGGAGTGACTTGCTTAAAATTTAATGGCCTGTCCCATGCTGGCCTGTTATTTGGTGCACATGTAGAGGGTATTTAGCTATTATTTATTGCAGCAATATACCAGAAACCTTTCTACTGCTATCTGCAATTGGTCACAGTGCTCGTTGCATAAGTTGCGTGGGTTACTGAGCATTCATTCTCAACCTACATGTTTTCCCTCTGTCTTCAGGGTCCGGAGATGGTGCTGTTGTAAATAAGAAGCCTGTGCGCCTGGCGACAGCCTTCTTTCCTGTCCTCAGCCTTCTGAACCATTCATGCTGTCCCAATATTAGCGTGTCGTTTAGTGGGACAGCTGCCACTGTCAGGGCATCACAGCCAATTGCAAGCGGCCAAGAGATTTTCCATTGCTATGGTAAGTATTAACTCGCCGTTTGTCTCAAGGCACAGACATCCTTTCACCTCTACTTGGCATGCTAACTGATTGCTATTAATATTATAATTCCCAGTATAATGTTGCTAGAGTCTTTGTTTATGTATAAGCCTTGATCGAAGATACCAACGCAAGATTTTATCTCCTGAGCCCACTGTTACATTTTCAGTGTCCAGTTATGTCCTTTCCAAAAGATGATATATCTATTCTTAATTATAACAAAGATACATTTAGTCTGATGTTAAGAACTGTACCTGTTAAGAACCTGTACCATGCCTTTCCAGGGCCTCACCGATGTAGAATGAGGGTTGCTGAGAGACAACAGCTTCTCAGTCAGTATTTCTTTGAGTGTCGCTGTCAGGCATGCCTTGATGAGTTAGAGTCTGATGTCAAGAGTGTGGTGTCCATGAGAAACTCATTCTGCTGTCCTAGCTGCCGGGCTCCAATGCAGGTAGTTCTTCCGTAGTTATGATTGTATAACTTACCGGGATGTGTAATGTTTGAGTCTCTGGGAAAGTCAAGAGTTAAAGACCTCACTCCATAATCTCTGCTCAGAAGGCAAAAGCCCCTGTAGAGTCAAGACAGTATCTCACTGTTCTTAGCAGCTTTCTTGTAATGTTCTTGTATGTTATTCTTCCAGCATTATAGGGAAAATAATGCCTTTAACAGCAAGTTAAAATCCCTTTGAACTTGATGAAGGAACTTTAGAATATCAGGGTCATGAACTAGGGGAAGAGGGATATCTAGGAAAGAAAATGGACGCCTGGAGTCTAGAACAGAAAGTGTACATACAGGGGCTGTATGTAGAGAGAGTCACACTCTCTGCAGTTCGCAAGATGTGAATGAAAACAGCATGTAGTGCGGGTTAGATGGGGAGAAGTCAAGACAGTATGTATTTGCATGAACACTAGTTGAGTACCACATGATCCTGCCTTGGGTTAATCTATAGCTCACATAGTCATAGCTATTCCTGGAAGTTTCTCATAAAATCAAATAAGCTAATAGCAATTTACAAGCAAGTTGCTTTGTTTTATGAATGCAACTGAGAAACAATTTAGCATCTTTATAACACAATACAGAGATCACAGAGATGGAAAGTAAGCTTTGTGTTGCACGTGAGCCCTCACAGGGATGATTTCCACAGGGCGAAGACACGCTTTGTTGTTCAAATGAAGCTTGTGCAATCTCAGTCAGCAGAGAGAGCCAGTCACGCCATTTACGGGACCTTCAGCAACAAATCAAGAAAGCATTAGAACTGCTAAGAGACAGGAAGGCTGGTAAGGCTCAGCTTTCTACTTTAAGGTCAGCAGCTGAGTATACATCGGGAAACATAGTTCTAGCCATGAGATGGCACTGTTGCTTATGCACTTGGGGTCTTCGGGCATGCAGCCTGATGTCCCTGGGGACTTGAGCTTTAAGTTTTTTATACCCCTGATCCGGGTGTTAATCTAAGTCACACGTTGTTCCATAGTAACTAAAAGAACTCAGGTAACATTGGAGTTATGCATTGCTAGGCCTTGCTTTCCTGGAGTGAGTCAGGCCAACACTGTGTTAGAGGAAGTAGGGTTGCAGATGAAGTCAATGTTGAATCCTAACCAAATCCAAAGGTGCAAAGATGAGATTGGACTGATTTTATTTCGTGGATCATGGAAAGCTGGAGACTGGCCAGTAGGATGAATTTTATACCATTTTTTGTTATAGATCAGGCTATCAAAATGCTCCTGAAGTGTCAGATGGATGCTGGAAACTTCTTGTCTCCAGAGCATTTGCTGATGGGAGAGATGGAGGATCATCTGGCACAGGTCTATGCTACTCTTGGTATGGCATTGTCTTCTCATTATCTTTAGTTTTCTCAACTTTGAATTTAACATGACTAGCCTTTTCTCTGACTAGCCTTTTCACTTTTCTTCTACTGCATTTCTCTAGTTTTGACAGCAGGGCTCTCAGAAAGACTGCTTTAGCCAAAACTGCATTCCCAGCAGCCAGTGAACAATAATGCGATATCATGTTCTAGATTCCCTGTCCTGGTTCTGAGGTCAGCAGCCTCCCAAGAATGCTGTGGACATAGTTCATCACATTTTGCGTAATGCTGTCAGATTCTTCGGGTGGCAGTAGCTGTAGAAAGTATTTATTCATGACTCATTTTTTGGTTTGGTTTTGTTTTTTTCCATCAGGGAAGTGGCAGGAAGCAGCCAGACACCTGGAGAAGAGTATTGAAATTGTGGAAATGCACCACGGGCCATCAAGTGTAGAAATAGGTCATGAACTTTTCAAGCTGGCACAAATTCTCTTCAATGGGTAAATTTGCTTTCGTTCTCTGTCCCTTCCCTGCACCACTCCTGTGTGTCTGACACAGTATCATGGCAGGTGGTCCTTGGCACCTTGCAAGGTGTCTTACAGGAGCCTGGGCAGTCTGGCACAGGTACTACAGTTGGCCATTACTCAAGCGCAAGTTCATTAACCCCGTTGGGGTTCACTTATTTCTCACGACTCTCTTTGGACCCATTTCTCTGCTTTGTGCCTGTCTATTCTTTTCTTCTCCCTGGCTCCATTTATTCCCTGTCTTATTGTTTTACTTTGGCAACTAGTCACCCTTGGTATTTATACCTCAGTTGTATAATGTTGCTGACTTCTTTTCAAAGGAGGAAATAAAATCTTCTTGCTCTATTTTGGCCCTCTTTTGGCAATCAAATCCCCTGACTGCTTCTGAAAATCTTCTCACAGCACCTCCCTTTAACTGAATTAATTTTAGCGGGAGCTGCAGTGAGGAAGTAGTGGGTACCTATACTCAGAGATAATGTTTTAAGTTTTTGTCCATCTCCTTACTTTTTTTTCCCCCCATCCTCTCTTTGCAGCTGAAGCGCACACTATTTGCCTGGTGCTGAAAGGCAGTGGAGGGTAGGATCTGTACCCATGAACAGGTTTAGGTTTTTGTTGGGGAGGGGTTAAAAGGTTGTGTAAGTCAAGGAGCTGAATTAAGTATTTTGTATACTCTGTTCTCTCTTCGTATTTTAGATTTGCAGTTTCTGAAGCTCTGAGCACGATTCAAAGAGCAGAGGAGATTTTGTCAGTCCACTGTGGTCCTCAGAGTACTCAGATCCAGGAACTACAAGAGATGAAGACCTGTCTGTTAGAGCTTCCCAGAAGCATCCTTCAGAGGACTTAATTTCCCTGTCAAAGGAAGCTGCAATGTGATCTTTCATCAAAGCTAAGTTTCATGTGGTAAGGTAGTCATGTAGTACAAGCTGGAAAATTAAGTGTAACAACAACTTGAATGAAATCTGAAATGCTCTTTAGTGAGACTATTGTAAATAAAATGACCAATTCTAACATGTGGGGTCTGCGTGTGGTATGGTGGGAATAGATGCCATTGTATAATTTCTGCATGTGGGTTTGAAGCAAATGTTTGAGATGCGTGTGTTTCTAGAGATGTGAATCTCCCATGTGTGGTACCCTGATGGTTATGAACATGCAGTCATCCAGACCACACTGCCTTTTATTTCTAATGCTATGAAGCACTTTTCTTCTTGCCAGCGTGAAACATAAATGGTTGGAATGGGTGAGGCAGCAGGCTGGGAAGTGCAAACTTACAAGCTGTAACAGAGGGGACTGCAGAACTTGGAGAGCTACCAGCGCAGACCTGTCAGTGATGAGGGATTCAGTATAAACAACTGGCTTCAGGTTGGAAGACAGGATAGGGAAAAACGCAGTATACACCAGATGATGCTTGCATGTAGGACACAGAATTGCATTGTGGCTCATCTGGGAAAAATGGGAGTGTGAAGGCATATGACATAGGCAGACAATCTTTCAAGGGAGAATACTGGGGCTTGCTGAGATTAATAGCAAAAGCTCTTTTATTGCAGCATGAAGGCATAAGATTTGCAAGTTGTGTCTTTGTGCAGCGGAGCAGGGAGCCAGTATCCCTCCCAATACCACCCCTTCCATTTGGGCCCTACCATTACAGATTATTGTGAAGGGATCTAAACACTCCTGGGATCCAGGATCTTGCCAATGAAGAGGAGGGTTCCAGTGGTATCATCTCGCAGTACAAGAAGGAAAGGCCTGTCCACGTGATATTCTATGGGGAAGGTCAGACGAGCAGCATTCACCCCAGGATTTGGTGTGGATCTTTCCCCATCTTCACTAAGCTCCAGAATTGCCTTGTGTTGCACATGAGATAGCTTAATAGGTTTGGCAGAAATCTTGGTAAAATCAGGTGATGTGAAAAGTGATTGGAGCCCTGGAGGAAAGAAAGAAAATACCATTAGCTGAAAGCATGGATTGCAGGTAGGGGAGCTGTACTGCTAATGCTGTGATCCAGGAGGGCACGTAGCTGCTCTGATAGAGTTTATTGGGGGTAACAGGGAGAAGAAGCTTACATCTGTTTGTACTGAGCTTCTCCCTCTCAATCTCAGAAGCGTTGTATGAGCTTGGTGGAAAGATGTGATAAAAAGTTGAGGAGTCCTGGACCAAGGTGATTTAGTTGTTCGTGAAATCTCTACAGACTGACAGCAGGACCTAACTAATAACGCACCAGCTTCATATTCTTCTGAGAGCAGGAAGCAACTTGCCCACTGCTTTGAGCCCTGGCAGTCTATAGAGGGTGTGTGATGTACGTACTTGTCTCCTTTAGTGTGCTGCCAAGTGCCTCTTCATAGTTCAGCTTTAGTTTGGGCAAGCTTAGCACAGCGTGGACTGTCTTCAGCTCCTTGTCTACATCATGGACAAACTCAGAAGTAAGGCTTTCCTCAATCAGAGTCATATTCTGGGTCACCTTCATAGGCAGGAAGAACATGGCACTGATTCCTTCTGTCAATGGCAGCTGGGCAATCTGGAAGGCCAGTTACAAATAAGAAAGGGTCACATCAATAACAAACAGCTTTACCCATCCCCTACCAGGCACAGGCCTGAATCTCAACTGCCTGGTCAGCCTTTCCAGTTAACATTTGGTCTTCTTCCCTGTTTGCTTTTATCGGACATGATGCTTCCTGACCCCTCTGGCGCCCGGGCTTTCATCAACCCATGCTGCACTCTTTTCTGCTGTTACATGGCAAGTGCTCTCTCTCACCTATTGAATCCTGTAATGAACTGCAGTATTGCTTTGGGGGATTCTCAGCTGGAACACCTTTGAGCTCATGCTACAGTGAAAGATTTGTTGAAAGAGGTAGAGATGGAAAGGTTTTGAGGAGTGTACCCTACCCTTGTTGCCCAACTTTAGGTCAAGCAATATAGGTTAGTAGGACCTGTGCATTATTTAAATTCTGGACTGCTTGTCACATAGTATAGAAGTAGGATATCCTAAGAATCAACATACTGCCTTTCAAAATAGGGATTGCAAAACTAGCCTGTTGGGAGGAGCAAGGCTGTCTTCTGGAATGGGTTAACAGGTAAGTGTAGCTGAGCCTGTTCCTCAGTAGGTTTAGGAGACCTTGCGCAATACTTGCTCTCTGACCTTGCAGTTGAGTTCTGAGTCAAAACCGTATCGCAGTATGGCTTTGGGGTCTGACATCATGGACACCTTCACAGTTCGGTCCTCATCCAGATGGAAGTCCTTCAGGACAGTCTTCTTGGTATCAAACTTGGTTTTCCATGTCCCTATTTTTTAAAAGATAAAATGGAGGATTTTCTGGAATAAGAGCATATGAAACTGGGCTTGCGTCTGTGGCTGAGTAATCTTGCGCTTTATACATACAGTATTTGTGTTTTAAGAGTTGAGGCATAACTGAATGATGATAGAGATGGAAATAGACTGATTGGAGTTACTGATTTACTGCCACTCTTTGGCCTCTCCTTTTCATCTGAGAATTGGCTAAACGGGAAATAAAAAATCAAGGCAGTGTATGGGTGGAGTGGCTATTGGGAAGTTGATGTCTATTTATGTAATTACAAAACTATTTTAAAGGGTAACAATTGTGTCAATGCATATAAAGTGCTTCTCTCCCCACCCTTTATTTTTCTCCTTGTCTCTAAGCAATAATTCTCCAAGACACTGGCTTACAGCATGTTCTAGAACAGCTCTCTAGTATCTCCCTCCATTCCCTCTACAGTGGTAAAAAGGCTCAGTACACTCTTCAAGCTGTGCCTTCCGTAAATGGTAATATTCTGTCTCTTGCTGTGGAGTTTTGTGAGCTTAAACTTTCTTCTCTGGTCTCACTGCAAACAGGTCAAGATTCAGCTTCCCAAGAGTAATAATTCCTCCCTCGAGGACTATTTCTGTTCAGGTAGCGTGCATTTTTTCTTCTTTACTAAACATTCTTAAGCATTTTCTTCTTACACTCTGTTTCTTTGGTAGTCTGTTTGCTCTACTGGAGGTGAGAGCATTCCCTCACATCTTTTCTAACCCATGCTTAATAGACCCTCTCTGTAACCAAGTACACAACATTCTTACCCTTGAAGTAAGCAGCCCCAGCAAGGAGAATGCTGACATCTGTGGGCATGTCCTTCATAAACCGCATAATCCTTCCCTTTGTCTGCTGTCGTACCCAGTTGTTGATTTCTTGGAGGTCTAACTGGGTATTGCCACTTAGTGCCCTCAGACGCATCTTGTAGGACTTCTCTAGTTGGCTGTGAAAACCAGGCTTCACCCTCAGTCCTGTGGAACAAAAACATCGATATTGCAGCTAGCTCCCTTATCAAAACAATCTCCAGGCAGCAGATTGCAATCCAAAGCCCAGCAGCAGTTCTCTCATAAAACATCTGTGACTGTGTGTATACAGAAACCTGCTTTGAAGAAGAATGACTGAAGGCACATGGAGGAAACTGATCCAAATCCTATAGCCACCCATGCTGGAGTATGGGATAACTCTCTTCTGAAAAGTAAAGAAAGGAGATAAGAACAGAAGGCTTGGACACAGCTATTCCTACATCAGTCTTTCTTCTTTCTCCAGC
This sequence comes from Fulmarus glacialis, assembly GCF_000690835.1. NCBI lineage: Eukaryota > Metazoa > Chordata > Aves > Procellariiformes > Procellariidae > Fulmarus > Fulmarus glacialis. Next base: position 9,088 of record NW_009231865.1, read on the forward strand.
TTGCTTTGTAAGTACAGCTTACTCCAACCTATTGGATTCTTGGAACCAGCAGGTTCCAAAAGATAGCTCTTAGCTTTCTCAGCAGATGTTTATTGCATGCCGAAAGCAGACATTTCAAATAGTTCTGCAAGGAATTAAACAAAGGAATATGGCTGAACGCTATCACAAATAGAAAATGTGATTTGTGGTTCCTGGAAGTTAGCAACACCTGCCAGAAAACCTAGAAAACCCAGAGCAAAGGCAAAATTCTAAGCAAGTTTCTTCTAGGTCTTCTGCGTTAGCTGCTCTGTCATCAGTGTATTTGTGTGCATAAGTCTGGTCTTTTATTTATGTGCACACAAACTTTCCAGGCTTTTTCTGGAGCAGCAACAGCATTCCATGCACTGTCTGCATCCTGGCTCAACAGTATGTCAGAGCCGACGCTGTTAGTGCAGTGTTACTCAGTGTGTTGTACCTGCTGCTAGTTATTGAGGTAAAATTTGATAGAGGGGAAGAAGGACTTTTACTTTTCTCCAAGATGATACGGGAAGCACTTTTCATGCTCTTCTCTGGTCCAGTCACGCTGGTCAGTAGGTCCTTGTAAGTGTTGTGGACCTCAGCTTCGTTAAGCAGATCATAGAAGAGAGCGCGAGAAATCACATCTTCTGTTCGTTCTCCAGCCCCTGTCCACAACAAGGACAACAATATGAGGGAAGGCCTGTCAAGCCAAACAGCACGTGAGGAAAAGGGGCAAGAACTCACCAAGCGAGAGACCAGAAAGTGCAGTAGCCAAGCTGAATGGAGACAGTAGCACATTGGCAGTGGCGGTCCGGCTAGATTGCTGACGGTACAGGTCATAGCCAAAGTTGGAGACTGCAGCTGCCAGCTTGTTTACAGGGCTCTTATAGAATGGATCTTCCTCTTCGACCTCACCGGCGTTGGCTCCATCAGCAGTGGCAGAGTTCTAGCAGGTACAGGGACCACTTTGGTTAGACTTGCAGTTTACAAGGGCAGGTACAGTTGTGATAAACATTTCAAAGGCAAGCCATCTTCAGATACTCTCCTATGATCTACAGAAATATTGGCTTAATCTTACTGATAGTGTAGGAACAGTTACTTTACTTTAAAGTGTCCCAGTAAAGCCGAAGGCAGCACTCAGATTGGAACCCACTATTTCTGCCTCACGGTCATCCCCTGATGTAACTACTGTGGTTTTATCTAGGTAAAGCAGGAGTTAGTCTCATTATGTTGCTAAATAAAATCTTAGTAACTTAGGAGGGTAGTGCTTAATCCTTCCATAAGATTCTCTAAAATTAAATTACCTGCTCCAAGTATCTCTTCCTCACTCTCTGCATGTTGTCTCCTACTCACCTGCTCAGTAGCTGAGTTCTGGGATCTGCTTGGGACAGTTAAGAGACCCAGGAAAAAGAGAACCACTGGAATCTGCATGCCTGAACCTACAGAGTAAGAACATGACAGAGGCAGTTTGAGCAACCGAGCAAATACATCTCTACCACTACTATTCGCTGTACCTGGTTGTGACAGGAACTGCAATGACACATGCTGCTGCTTGTCCTTCCCAGTTGTGAAATACACACCTGATCTTAGCTGGGTTTTCTTCTCTAGTTTGAAGCATTCAGCAAGCCTGGCCCCAATGACTTTAAAATTGGGCAAGCACACATGCCTGGGTGTGCCTGAGCACAAAAGCAGATGTGTGTGGCCCAAACCACACTGATGCTGGCAGTTACTGAGTGCCAAGGTCCTGAAAAGCACTAAATCATATCTTCTGCGTTTTAGACTTTAAAAAATTCAATACTTATAAAAGGTAGTAAATCCATATTGTTGAATGGGGCAGAAGACGAAACTGGCTGGTTACTGCTCTGCTATACAAGTTACCTGCCTCAGGCAGTAGTTTGTCATGTTTCTTGTGTCTGCATGTACCTAGAAGGCTGTACAGCCTATATGCATCCTTTGCTTCGTATTTGCAATTCGATAAATTAAAAGTAGAAGAGCTTTCTTAAAAGACAGTAAGGAAAGGGGCTGGGAGTAAATACCTAACGCTGGGCCAGATCTAGAGAAGAAGTGAAAGACAGAGCTTGGCTTATTCAGCATTTTTAATGGAGATGGGAGAAGAGTACCAAACTCCCCAAAGTTGTTCCTTCTGTGGAATCCATTTTTAATCACTCCAGTGGCCCTTCCAGACAGATCTGTCTGGTCCAAAGGGCAGTGTGTAACCCAGGGTTCCACTGTGGGTAAACCAGAGCCACTGCAGAAGTGTCATGCCCCCGAGAACAGACGCCACTGAGGCTGGTCTGAAGCAATGTTTATATAGATTCCCAGAAATTAAAGGAAGAGGGTTGTATTTAACTAACCCCTGTGATCCAGGCATCCAGTGAAGTAAGAGAAAGAACATGTGTTTCAGATTAACTTCAGCTATAAAGAAAACATGCCTGCTGGTAGAAATACAACTTCAAGCCACGTGGCTACAACAGCCCCAGTTCAGGACCCAGTCTGTTCAGGCAGAGGTTTTACTTCAGTGAAAGGCAGTTCACTGTTTCCCTTTCCTGCCAAACCCCTTTTCTTCTGGAGGTAGTTCTGCCTTGGAGAAAAAGGTGTCACAGTGGAGGTTTTAAGTTTTCATCTATGTTTAGACAGTGTAACACAGAAGTGGTACCCTCTTTTCCCTGTGCACTTGCATCCCGTGACCTGCTGCTATCCTAGCTGCTGAGTAGATGAGATATTCTGGTGCAGAAGATGTGTATCAAGAGGATTTACTATACTGGAACAGACCAATGCATTTGGTGGTATGATAGTGCATATGATGTTCGGATTGCTCATATCATTGCAGAGTTTTACAATGAATAGGCACCATGCTGAAAGATGACAGAAGCCCTGCGTGAGTCTAAGTTAAACAGGTCTTAGCGAGGGCTTTGTGAGAATGCCTGCACCAAGCAGTACTCTTGCATGCTGAGCGGAAGAGGTTTGGCCCAGTCTAGTTTAGAGATGAAGGTTTTCCATGGAGCATAACCTTTTCTCTGAAAAAAAAAAAAAATCTCAACACAACCTCTGCTTCCAACTACACTGAGCTCCTGGGAGCATAAGAGCGGAGATTGGTTTTGCAGATTTGTATTGTTTTTGCCAGTACTGTCACCAGCTTCGTATTTCTCAAACTTTGCCAAAAAGCAATTTCCATTTTAGAAAGACAAAGCCTTTTGCGTTTGAATTGGCCTGAACATCTGGATTCTATTTGCATGTCTCTTAGCACACAGCCAAAAATGCAGAGAAAAGAATTTGGTTGGAGCAGAGGTGGGATGGTTTCAGGCATGATATTAAAATCTGTGGCTGCCTTTAAAGAGAAGAGAAGGAGCAACAGCATGCAGCATGTGATGTTACAGTCGGGAAGGTACAGGAAGAAAACTTTGAGAAATGAGCTGAGAAGGAACTTTGTGTCTGGGAGTTGTCTATTTGTGAAGGCCTGCAGGTGCAAAGGGAATATTTTGCTTTCCATTTATAGTGGTACAAGTCTCACATCATTTATAAACACTTCCGATTTTAGGGTGCTATGAAACATCACCCACGAGTTCAGACTGCTCTCTGTGATCGCTCCACCCCACAGCACTAACTCCTTCTGAAGTGTATCGCAACCACTAGCTCTAGAGGATTTGACTATCACCAAAATTGTTACCGTCGCAAAGAAAAAGCATGTTCCCAGCTGCAACTCAGATGCTAGAAGGGCAGAAAACCACCCCACTTCCCAAGCACAGTTCAGCCCTGGAAGCAAAGAGGTGCCCTAGGATGCTGCTGGCTCCCAACCCTTGGTGAGATCTCTCATTTGGTGGGAATCCCACCCTTTAACACCTGCAGAAGAGCCGTTCTTCCCGTTTCCCAGGTCCTCTGAGAGCTCCCCAGCCTCAGCCCCTGCCCTCTGCTCCCCGAGCAAGGGTGACCTGCCCCCTTACCTCGGGCTCCTCTCGGCCGCTGCCGTCTCAGGCTCCCGGCGGGTGCGAGTCGGGGACAGTGTGGGTTTGCTGCAGCCACATCTGCTTTTTGCTGCTTCCCCCAGCCCAGCCTTCGGCAGGCTTCAGGTTACAGCTTCCCGGGGCTCTCTTAAAGTGCTCTGCTCCCATTTTCTGCTGCTGCCACTCTCCCGCGGAATTGCACTGACTATTTAACCCTGCCTTCCAAAACAAATGTGCTCCCTGTGATAAGGGCAGTCTAGCGGGTAAAGCACAGGTCGGAGAGGCAAATCCTCCCTGCCCTGTTTGAGCAAGTCTTTTATCCCCGCAGTTTTGCCATATGTCACATGAGGGAATTTCTTCTGTCTCAGAGGTATGGTTAATGCAGCAGTGTGTAATGGATTTATGTCCAAGATTTAATGGAGAGATTTGTAAAGTGGAAGCAGGATTCTGTTGCTGTTTAAAGCAGTTAAAGGGAAGATGTTCAGAAGTGGTTCTATCCAGTGATAGTTACTAGTTAACAAGAATTTATTAACATAACTGGCTTAAAGGTTTTGGCCGAAAAGAAAGAGACTAAAAAGCCGAGGACTCTTGGTAAAAAAGATGAATTAACAGAATGTTGTAGGAGCTTACAGAACGATAAATGATCTGGAGAAGGGAAAGGGGCAGAGGGGTTTCATTATTTTTTGCAACAGAAGACTCTAGGGGAGCACCCATCAGTGCACATTTAAATCAAGATAGTGTATTTTTCATAAGTATTAAATTGTAAAACTCATTGTAACTAGCTATTGCAGATGATGAAAGATAAATAGACTTGGAGGGAAAAAAACCAACCCAAACCAAATTAGTGAAAGACAGGTCCATTGAAGGCTAACAAAAGTCAGATGTAATGTCAGACTCAGCAGCTGGGTGATACAACCAGCGAACAGTTGTTTTTCCTTGTCCCTAGTCATTCTTGGCTTTTTTTTCCCCAGTCGTTTGTTACTGGGAGAGCCAGGATACTGGGCTAACTGGACACTTAGCTAGCCTGATCCAGGGCAGCTGTTTGTCTACTTGGAAATGCTGAAAGTAAATTGTAGCCAGTAATGTCAGTGCCCCCAGTCTAGGCTTGCATTGGGACATCTTTTCAGGCTGCCAGCCTCGCTGCTAACAGATAATGAGGAATTACTCATGCATGCTGGCACTGAGCTCGTGCAGTCCCTCAGCAAAGAGAAAAGGATGGTTTTAGAGAAGCATTAGCTGCTGTTTTTGCAAGCTGGAAAAGCAAATCAGGTAGTCTGCCCTGTGATTAGTCAGTGCGTCAAAGGTGACCCTTTCTAACAAGAGTAACAGCTGTGCTTTCAACTGCTTCTCAGCTTGCTCTGTGAGAAATTGTCTGCACAGAGATGTTTGTACTTGATAGTCTTCCATTGTTGGCCCAAGAATGGGGGTGTTGGCTGTGGAGATATCTTCTGGTGTTTTTCATCTCTGTTTGATACCTTATTTGTGGTATTAAAATGCCCTTTATGGAAGGACCACTAGAGAAGTTTTTACATCTTACCTGTATCTTCAAATGAAAGCCCAGCTGTTTAAATACAGGTTTGGTTTTAAACCATTTAAATCAGAGTGGCAGTTGTATAGAATGTTATTATAGACCAAAGCAAGCTTTATTCCTGTAGGTGAAGGGTATCTCTGAAATGGTGCATTATACTTATGTAACTAGATGCAAAGGCTTAAATCGATTTTGTTAAATCAATACAGACATCTTACTGTTCTTCTAGTTTGGGTTCAAGATAGTAGGCAATATGGAAATACTGATCATGTTCGTATGAATTTGCTCTAGTAAGGAAAAAATACATCTAATGTTAAAGATATTGAGACTTACTTGATATTCTCAGCCAGTGGTGCAGATGAGCTATAGAGCAGACACCCTGTGCTAGTCATGTCTTTTCAGAATAGAGCTCAGTCAAAATGAAAGTTTAGCAATGCAAAGTGGAAATTCCTGAGCAGAGACATTAATATTACTTTGCATTTTACAAACTGCCTCTTCTGGAGGGTTGGTGGAGTGAAAAAGAGTCTTAAGGTCGGTGTAACTGATAATTTGTTCAGTAAAGCACAGTCTTGGAGGGCTGCTGTACTGTCAAATCAGATGAAGTTAATTGTTTGACAGGAATAGCTTGGAGGAGGAGGGATGGCAGAAAGACGAAAAATAGGAAATAGGAAATAAGAACCAAGCTGTTCAGGAAAATGAGAAAAAAACTTTATAGAAGAGGGAGAGCTGGAGGGCAGAGGCATGAAAAGGAAGAGTTTCACTTCAAATTTTGCGCAGGTTGCAGTGCAACAGGATAGAATTCAGGGAGGTTAGCACTGAGGTTGCAGTAGCCAAAGCAAGACTTACCTAAGGCATGGGATGGTATTTCTGAATGTTAGGAATGAATCTGTATAAATAAATAAGCTAAAATGTTCCCTGTGGGCTAGAGCTATGCCTTCATAGTAGGGCTGAATTCTTGTGGGTTTACTTGTTAAAATTACATGGGCCCCGTAATTACACCCTCTTTTTGAAGGGTATGTGTCATTGCATTGGTTAGAGGGGTAGACATTATCTTTAGCCATTCTTCCCCTTTTAGACTGCAAGAAATGTGTAATTGCAGGTTTGAGCCAGGACTTTTTATTCCCCAAAGTCTCCTGCATCCCTGAAATTCATGGTTAGTGAGTCAGTCCTTCTCTTATTCCAGCAGATGGTGCAGACTATTCAGGGACCGAGGCTCCCAGAAGCATTCTGCTCCTTCCTTTGAGGGAAGGCAGACTTCCCGAGTGAGGAAAACACTGCCAGAAGGATGGCCCTTGTGCTCTGTAACTGCTATTTTGCAAAAACAGAGCACCATCCTTTTTACCCAGAAGCTGAGGGAGTTTGGAAGCAGAATCTACTATGGACAGCAGTTGTTTTGTACAGAAATAGCTGCAGCATCACAGGCTATGGTGAGTTAAGACTAATATTTTTAAGTGGTAGGATGGCTTGGTTGGGTGGAGGGTTCCCAAGATTCTTTCATGGTAGGTTATTTCAGATGTGCACTGCTACCTCAGAACAAGGACCCAGGGAGCTGTGCCCATCTCAGACAAAAGTGAAGCTGTAATGGGACATTGCCTTTTGCCAAAAAAGAGCAAAAGCAGTGACATTCAGCTACAGGCAACAAAATCCGCCCCTCCTTCCCCTGGAAACTGTCCCAACCATCCATAGCATTGTGCTGTGGAGCCAGGAGTATCCCAGTAGAAGAACAAATCGCAGATAGCAGATGCCAGATCAGCACCTTTGAACCTCCTAGTAGATACCAGCAATGGTCAGGTTTTGCCCAAGAGAAAGGTTAAGGACTGTCACATCCCTCCTTATCACTGCATTGCTGCTCACAGTCAAAATATCCTCCTGTCCCTATGCCACTGAGCTCATGCCCTAATTCAGGGAATTCTGCCCGTTTCACAAAGCCAGCTCTGAGCCAGTGAGTGTTCCCTGCAGACTCTGCAGGTGAGATGCCCAAAGCTTATGGGACTCGGTCCTTGGACAGTCTTTACAGATCAGCCATTTCACCTCACAGCCCCTGTTGTCCTCTGTGATGAGGTGTAGCAAAGAGCCCCTCCTGTCTTTCTACCTGTCACGCCCAGATTTTTTTCCTCCCAATCTTTGCAATTATTCAAGTTGCATGCCTTTTTCCTTTCTCAGTTGGGTCTTTCAATGCAACACCGTAAGCAACTATATTCTGCTTTACTCTTTATTATTCTGCCAACATAAAAATTACTAAAAAACGCTTTATAAAATATGTTTCGAAAAATCTAGCATTACCCAAGAACCTAGAGTTTCCCAGGAAAAGGGCTGGAGATAAGGATCCAAAGGGGTTTCCCACTGCAGACTCTCCCACATCAGATCCCAATAGCCAAGGAGTGGGAAAAGGGAATCTTTGAAAAGAGCCTGTGCCTGAAAATGGCTGTGACGCATCCTAGAGAAGACAACTGGTTACTAGCCCAGTTGAGCTAGAGGTCATTTCCTAGGTGGGTACAGACAGTTTTCAGAGGAACACTTTGAGGGAGAACTTCACACAGGAACTGCGGAAGGAAGAGCCATATTAATATCTCTGGCTGTTGTCCCAGCTGCCAGATGCTAATGATGATTCCAGGCTACAGGGGACTCTTAATCAGAGCTTAATAAAGACTCTAATAAGAGTCTGGGGACAAGGAAGTCTCCCTTCCAGGACTGAGACTCTGGAAGGGAAATCCAGGCAGAACAAGCTTTTCAGGTTCAACAGAGGGGAACCCCAGCCTGGAGAAGCTCATCAAGGCTGGAATGGGCTATCCCAGGACTGGTCTCTAAGGATCTGTAAAGGAAAACAGTAAGGGATTGCCTCTTGTGGCCTCAGAGGGAGGTCTCCAAGGAGAGGAGGCCTCTCTTAGCTGGTCCAAAGGGTCAGGTAGCAGTCCCAGAATGCTTAGGCTCTGCTTCTGTCTTATTTGGGCATGGGGTACTTGTTGACATCTGTTGCTTCATGTGAGTCCTGTGGCTCTTTTATCTGGGGAGCAGCATTGGGATTAGGGTTCTGGACACTGCCTATAAAAAGTGGGATGCCTGTTTCATCTTCAAAGATAATGAAGAGAAAGGGCCGGTCAAGGCTGAAGGCAGAGACCGAGCGTGAAATCGCGACGCTGGTAGCAGCAGATGCTTCCACCCCGTCTTCTTTAAGCTCCAGGGTAGACTGATGCTGTATACTGGATACGAAGAGAGGCTCATCTGTGATCTTCTGGAGATTTGGGCTTGTGAACAGCTCCTGGAGGCCTACAGAGAAATGACACTAAGTTAACCTTTCCCAGTTGGTGCCACCAGCTCTGAATTTTCTCAAAGCTGTCCAAAGAAAGCAATTCCCTAATCTGTTGCTACATTTGTTGTCCAACACGGAGGACTGAAGAACTGGCAGGCACCAGAAACAAAAGCTGCAGTCCAGCCAGGTTCCCCAGTCCATCTCTGTATGAAGAGCTGAGGGTGCCAAAACCAGAACAGTTTTCACAAGCTTTATCCACCTCTTTTAGAATAGTAGTGTAAGAACTTAAAGCCTTCCTTAAAAAGCAGCAGCAAGTCTGAAGGCTCTTTCTTGCTAGGCTGGAAACACTGTTACAGGGATTATTTTTTTAAGCAATTCTGCAAAACAAAGTGAACTCTTAATTTATTCTCATCTGGAAATGCAGCGCATGGTGGTTTATTGCAGTAAGCGCTCAGTTCCAGGCTTTGTGATCTGCATTGTCTCTGTGGGCAATTTCTTCGTCCTGGATACTATGTTAAATGACAAAGTAAGAGATAAAGGTTGATGCACAGGAGGAAGTTGGTTTTGGCTACAAATAGGGGAATAGGAAGAACTCGTAAAGATTGTGAGGAACTGTGAATGCTGCCTTCTCTATAGTATCATCTTGTTGGAGGAAAACATTTGGTGCTAGGCAAGCAAAGAATAAGGAGGAGGAAAGGAATAAGAGATGAAAGAGTTTGGATGTTATCTGGAGCAAGCTGTGAGACACAGCTTTAGAAACAAGGATGGCAGTTTTTAGTGTCAGCGAACAGATGCCATATAGATTGATCAGCTTCACTTATTCTGTGCAAATCCTGTTAGAGGCCTTACCCATTTGACTGAGAACCTTGTTGAGTTCCAGCTGGTAGTCCAATTTTATTTTGGGAATCTTCACTGTGGTGGGTACCTCTTTTGGGAAAAGCCTGCATAGTTGTTCATAAGGGAAGTTCTCCAGCACATGAGAGGTATTCCAAGTGTACTGGTTTGGTACAATGACCACAAAACTCATGTTACTCTTAAAGGGAAACTTGGCCACCTGGAAATAAAACCAACCAGAAGAATTTATGGAAGAGGAAGGGAAGTCCAGAAAGTTATGCTTTTAATTTAGTCTTTTTCTAATTGGTCTACAGAGCCAGTCTAGCTATCGGACAAAAACAGCCTGGTGGGAAGGAGGTATCTGATTTCTTCAGAGGAGAAAGTTTGTTGGAATAACAGCATTAGATTTTAGTATTTAGCCACTGACTGGTAAAGATTGAACATATGGTGGAGTAGAAGCCCACATGCACAAACGTTGTACCCACTCTGGCAGTCGCTGCATTCTGAAGGGCTCCAACAGTACATTGTCTGAGGGAATTCCTTTCCATATTTCCTCATTTATCTTTAACTCAAGGCTTTAAAACTCTATTAATTCCCACTTAGTGGGAATATCTCTTTGTGGGTTTTCCTAGAGATTGAGAGTAAAGACTCAACATTCTTGCTAGAAGCAAGGACAAAGGCTGCTTATTAAATTTTTATGTGCTATGCCTGTTAAGACATTTGTTTTTTGGAGAGAATAATTGCAGCCAGTAAAATACCATAGCAAGAGGAAATTCCAGTCAGAACTTGTAGTGCTCATAATAGAGCCCTACCTGAATGTCCTGGGACTCCAGTGTAAACCAGCTCAGGGAGTACTTCTGGGCTTTCATCATCTCAACTGGGACCACGAACTCATTGTCAAGGTGGAATACATCTGGCCCAGTGAAGCTAGCATCAAACTTATTCCTCCAAAACCCTATGAAAATAAAAGTTTAGAAATCAACAAAGTTAAATTTGGGTAGGAAAACAGAAACTGCCTAGCTGACACTCCTCCTATCATGAGTTCTCAACAAGGCAGATAGTGACCAGGCAAGTAGAAATACAGCGAAGAGAAGTCGGTAGCAAGGCTGGAAGAGCCCCAACAGCTGGAAGCTCTTATCTTCCAGAGAGGGACTATGGAATAACAAAAAGAACGAGGATTAATCCTCATGCCTCAGCGTGGGAGATTACTGAAGGCTATGAAGATAAAGTAATGGATGTTTGAGCTTTGAAAAATGAAGAGTATTGCCTTTGTGAAGAGTGAAACAGTGCTCCGAGACCAAGCTAAAACATTTGCAGATTTACACTGGAAGTAAGTGTTTGGTCTGTGTTTTGATGCACAACCCTCAGGGAATTAAAAGAGGAAGATGTGCCTGACCACTGTGCTGTAGTCAGAAAGAAATCCACAGAAGCTGCCTCTGAGCTCTGTGGTTGGTGTGTAGTGAGTTGCATGTGACCTGGTTAAGATGAGCAGTGATGTGCTGCTGTCTGAGATCCCGAACCGGGAGGCAAAAATACTGCAGGTTCCACCTGCTGCATTCTGGCTCTGCAGTCAAGTAACATTTTTAGCACATGTGAAGCAGTTGGGAATCATTACTGTAAAGAAATCTAAGCAAGAGAAACGGCAGATGTACAAGAAAAGAACAAGCAGATTGACTAGCAGGAAGCAATGAAAGGAGATGCCATTCAGCTGCAGTGCTTGCAGAAAACTAGTAGATTTCTAACTATTCCTCTTGAAAAGTAAGGCCTGTGGAGCTCACCATGGAAATGGATTGCATTGAGCAAGAGCATCACTGTGTTTTCAGGGAGCTGCTGTAGGAAGGTGGGTATTTGCCCATTAGTTGTTTCCTTTACCCACTTGTTTATGGCTACGAGGTCATCCTCACTGATCCCAGAAAGGGTCATGGGCTTTGCTCCATAGAATTTCTCTGAATCCTCCAGAAACTTCTCTTTCACCTCAAATCCTGGCAGAGGGGAAGAATTCTACATGAAGTTATCAGACATTGAAAAAGGTTTGCTCAGTGGCTCAGCCAGTGGCATGACACTCCCCAGGAGGAGTGCTTAGGGAAACAGAGACATCTCCCAGTATGGCAGCATGTTTCCATCACTCTCTGTCACTGAGAGTTTTATTCTACACCAGTACAGATCCCCCCGTGCCACCTCTCACCTTTCTGCAGGTACAGACGTGACGCAAGGCTGAGGGTGGATTCTGTGAGCCTTCTGTGAAGGGTGCCCAACATGTGGTGGAGACAGGGCACTGACTCCAGATGCATCACCTCCAGCAAATGCTTCTCTGTCTGATTTGCCGCTCCTAAAAAGCAAAGTCAAATTCCTGTTAGGTCATGCCCATGTGGTGGAAAACACGGATGTTACTCTAGCTGCTTCCTGTTAGAAACATACTGTGCCTTACAAAAGAGGCTGGAGAAACCTGAGAATAGGAGCCTCAGCAGGACCATAGAGGGCATCTTCAATTGTAGTTGTACCTAATTAAAGCTGCAGGAGTAAGATTAAGTGGAAGGTGCCGTATTTAATCTTTGCATTTTGCACGTTGGTTCTTAGTGCCTCGAGGAGGGGCTACAGGGAAGGGCAGGAAAAGGTGCTTTTGTAACTAAGAAGTTACCCAGTGCCAGGTGAGACAAAGCGAGGGCGATGCTGAGGGGTGACAGGATCACATTAGTTCTGTTGGACTCCAGCTGGACCTCTATCAGGAGATCGATGCTGAATCTCATCAAGCCATCTGCTAGTGTCTGGCTCTTCTTCCAAGTCATCTCACAGCTTTTATCTTCAGCCTCTCCTTCCTCTTCAGAAGAGGCAATTTCCCCAGATGGTTGCTGTTCACGACAGCCCACAGCCCCAGCTACGGCTTCATTTTCTGGGTTCCAGTCATTCCTCGTGCCTGGTGGGGTGGTAGCGAAAGGTAACATGGGTCCATCATTCTCCTGGAAGTTGTCATAGATAAAGTCTGCCAGCTCTGCATTTGACAGGGTTGGGATGTCTTCCAGCAGAGCAGACTGTACGACTCCAGCGGTTTTCATGTCCTGGGGAGAAACGAGAAGGATAGCACTGGGAAAGCAGGAGCACGGCGCTACCTTCCCTCATGGATTTTACTGCACACCTAAATGGGTTGAGAAGACTCTCCAGCTTCTCTATTCTGGTGGTGTATTCGTTTCAGTTTGCCTTTTAATCTTGAGGTTAAAAGCACTGCAATGAGTATGGAAAACAGAAGGTCTTGTAACCTGGGAAAATGGACTGAGTGAGGGTCTTGCAGTGGTTCCTCCTCCACTTGCTCTCAGGGCCTGCCCCAGGCAAATGAGCCCAACAGGCATGCTTTGAGGGCGAGAACCACCTGCTCAGCGCATGTCCTGTGCCTTCACCATTTATAGATCCATCATCCTCAACCTTGATTTCACCACCTCCTCTCACATATTTTAGGACTGCCGATCTGCCTCGTGCATCGGTCAGCATCCTCTACTGCTGTCACAGCCCTGATCCATTTTGGCTCAAATCCTCCTCCAGGCATCTGTCTCCTCTTGACTTGCCTGCTCTATTCCATCCCTTTTCTCTCCAAATTCCTCATTTTCCAGTTTTCTAAGCTTTAGCCTATAGCACTGCTGCTACTGTCCTTGCATTTGCATGGTCTTAAACACATGCTTTTTCCTCAGATCCTTCTGTTCCCACTGGCATCCAGGTGACATTCCTCTACTGCAGGAGTGCTGCACTGTCAGAGCCAGGCTCGATGGGCAGCATCAGCTACGGGTCTTTCTCCCTGTCACCCTCATAGCTAGCTGTTTTCCTCATCTTCCCTGATCAATCAGAAATTAAATAATCCACCTGCCAGTCCCTGTTCATACCAGCTACTGATGTTTACTCCACACGCTGCCCAGTTATTTAGGCTGGAGCTTCCAACATGAAGGAGCACAGTGTGGGCAGCAGCGAGTGAGGCGGGGAGGGAAGCCTGCACAAAGATGGACTTTCTCATTGCATTGGCACTGCTAGATTGCACTGCCTGGACTCATCATATCTCAGGACAAACTGGAAAACCATTGCAAATATCACAGCATAACTTCAGTCCCCTTGGGTGGAACCAGTCATTGCTTACCTTCAGCTCCCCATCTTTGTCTAAGAAGAGACGCTTTTGCTCAATGGCATGTGCCGAAGAAAACTGTAAGGGGGAAAAAAAAACCCAACAAAGAAACAAAGTCAGGTCCCAGATAATTTCCTCTGAATTCCCAGAGTCGGTCTTCTCTGCTCCCACTCCTAACACATTCCCATGGGGTCAGGTCAGAGACTGGCACCAGCCTGGCTGTAGCAGTCCTTGCATGGCCGCAGCATGGGCAGGGCTTTAGCATACAGACTCAAAAGCAGTGGGGTCCACCGTGGGGAGGTGGAAGTGAGCAGGAGCTGGGAGAGAATGCAAATGCTGGATTTGTTTAGAAAGGTATCAGATCAGAAGGGTACAAAATAATGTATCCTCTAGAGTGTGAGCAGTGCGGTTTTGCAATCTCAGATCTGACGGGGATCCAGATTTAAAATGGGACAAAAAAAAAGGCTGTTATTAAACAACCTCCTGTTAACCCCTGAAGGTCATGGTCACTAAATACAGTTGAAGCCAAGTTTCCAAACATTTGCCTCAGAAATCCACTTGAATAGTGAGAATATCCACAGCTATTTTAGCTGGGAAAAAGAAGATTAGAAACCTTGCTGCACTGGAGCACAGGCTAACCCCATAGCAGAGAAGCAGTGTCCTCCACCCATCTGCCTTCCAGGGCTTCTCACGCAGAAGCATCAGGTGGTATTTGCCCCGTGGTCTGGTGGAGGAGAGCCGCCTCGCTTCCCTTGCCCTTTGCTGGCTGGGGAGAGGGCTGTGCTCACACCGCAGAGGCCCCCACCATTGCTGGAGTGAAGCAACTTACCCTTAGGTGACTGTGCAGAGCAGATAGGCAGAGCAGCAACAGACCCCAGAGGAACACCATATTTCTGGAACAGAAGGACCAGCCGAGAGAGAAGTTATTTCCAGCTGCCTGGCAGCAGCAAGCTGAGCTTATTCAGGTCTACAGGGAGAAAATTATCAACCTGGCCAAACAGGTTGGCGCAGGAGCTTGCAGAAAGCAATAGGGAGATGAACAATGCTGCAAACAAACAACACAGAACTCCTGGTCCAACACCAAGGCAGCAAAATCAGAGAGGAACAGGGACCCGCGCCGGAGCAGAGCTGTAACCACAGCCAGGCTCCTACATGACGCTCTCCTGCTTGGATCCTGCATTTCTGACCCCATCACCCTCATTTCTCTGGATTGCAAATGGTATTTCCCTAATCAGTCCTGCACACACTGTGCCTCTGGAAAAAGACATGAGCCTCTGCTACTTTCCCATGCAAACCACCGAGGTACAGGCACAGCATCCTCAGCTGTGCCCCGGGCTCTTGGGAAAAGGGATACTAACCTGCCTCAGAGGGGCTGCAGGCACTCAAGTGCTGTCTGGGAGGGACTTTGCAGGTAGAAAATGCAATACTAGAGCAGTTTCTCAGCAATATGTCCTGGAATAGAGAGTCCTCCCCTTCCCAGCACTCGCCTTCCCCCTTTGCTGGCAAACCCAGCCTCTCCCACCCCCGCACTCCGGTTCCTGTATGGGACAGTGGGAGCAGGGCCCCACCCGTTCCCTGCCCACCGCTTCACCCAGCCACTTTTCCCTTTCAAACAGAAATAACATATCTTTTTCTTAACATAAAGCCCCCGTGCCAAAGCCCAGCTGTTGGCACAGCTGCCATACACTTAGTTCCCGGGGCTGCTTTCCATTCTCGGAGCACTCCTTGCTTTCACCCAAAACTGCTGGGCTGCGACCCCGGTTGCCAAGTGGAAGAAGCAAAACTTGAGGCCATTTCATTCCCCCTCCTCCCTCACCCCGAATTCCGCAGCCACATATAACCCTGAATACCCCTTTCCTCCCTGGCGGTGCCCATCCTTTAACCCTCTGCCAAATTCACCCCCCTTTACCAGACAGACACTATTGCTTATTGGAGGAGCCCCCATTTACTGTCAAATTCTCATTTATTTGCTCCTTACCTGAGGTTTTTCATGTCCATGTTGGAGCTGGCACCTGCCTTAGCCCAGCCGATAGCTCTGCGTGGGGCAAACGCAGTCTCTTGTCCAGCCCACCCCTCCTACCCGCCGGCAGCGACCTTCGGCACCACCCCCTATTTGAGAATTTGGCAGGCAAATATTGACTTGCAGCATCCGGTTAAACATTTGTTTGGGGGATAAGAGTGAATTTGTGGTGTATTTGGAGATGGGGAGAACTTTGGGTGGCTGTACCCTCAAGACAATGTTAACACTGAGTTTACCAGCTCCAAAACTCCCATCACTAGAAGTAACATGCAAAGTCAGTTGTCCCTAGTAGTGGCTCTGCTTTCCATAAACTCCCTGTGCTGGGAACGCGGTCTTTTATTCATAACCTTTAGTGAAAATGTAGGGCTTGGTATTTATTGCCACAGGGCTCGCTCTGTTTTTTGGAATTTTCTTTGCAGAAAACCCCAGATATTTACTCTCTGTAGCCCAGCTGCTTCTGCTGCAGCAAGCACGAGGCACCGGTTTTAACAGATGGCGGGTGCCCAAGGCCCCGTGGCCATGGACCCAAGCAGGAGGCGGCGATGCTCAGGCTGGGCTGAGCCAAGAGCAGCTGGTACCTCCCCCGGGGCACAGCACGCACCAGAGCCCTGCCGGGGGGAGTTGGCCCCGGTGCCGGGCTCCACGGCACGCACGCACTGCTGTGGCACGGAGGAAGAGTCTTGGGGATGGGCAGAACTCCAGCAGTCTTGTCCTGTGCGGTTTTGTGCCGTACGCAGAAGCGATGGTGATCCTTCCTGGCTCTGTCCATGTCCTCAGGGTGAGAGGAGTCACTAAGGAGTAGTGGGGAACACTAACGGGATCACAGCGCTTGCCATCCATTCCTTGCAGCAGCTCTTGGTTCCCAAACTCATCCCAGACACTGGGAAGGACTGGAAAGGAGACAGGTCTGAGCTCTGCAACCAGAAACTACTTTGGGACATGCTGCTGCAACATGGGGAGCTACTTCCCCTTGGAAAGCAGATCCCTGTGCAGCAGAATCCTACTTACATCCAGGGCATCTTCACAGCATCCCTCCTCCAGCTCACCCAGGAACACAAGAGGTGTCTGAACGCAGAGGTTTAGCTTTGGCTGCCAGAGCAAGAGCTGCAGCCAGCACACCCAGCCCTGTATCGCACCGCACCTGGGCCCCTCCAGCACAGAGCTTCCCCACACACCCGTCTCTGCGTCTCTTTCAAATAGTTTATTAGAAGTAAATATTTACATCTATTGCAAATGGTTAATAGGCAACACGGGACTGAGAGCTCCCCTTAGGTTCGGAAGGATAGCAAGGGCCAACTGCTCACCTCCCCACCCTCCCTGGAAGCAGAGGGCAGTCTTCCCAACTGCAGGTGGCTCAGATGAACTGGCAGCTGGATGAAAGCCCTTTCCCCTCCCAGGACAACCCACAGCAGGCTCCTCCTCTGCCCAAGATAAGAGCTTCCCGCTCCCCTGATACTGGCTCTAATTAGGCTGAAGGATGGATGGGAAAAGGGCTGCAATAGAAGTGAGGCAACTGCTCCTACTGCTGGGTCAAAGAGCCCTCTCCTTGGCTTTGGGGTGGGAACAGACGGTGCTGTCCCAAAGGGAAGGACAGAAAGAGACCGTGCTGGATCATGCCTCCTGGCTCTCGCCCTACAAGGGCAGGAGGGGACAAAACCGAGCACCTTTTTGCTGTCCTGTCTTCCCCAGGAGTCCAAGCAGCACAAAGGAGAGGATTAGAAACACTTGAGAAACTATTGAGAAACCCTGCCAGTGCACAGCACACAGTGCACAGGGCATTCCTCACCCCTTAGATAATCACAGGATGCAGTGCTGCTGGGGCAGGGACCAACAACAGTCCATCCCTACCCTACTGCTCCAGAAGCCAAAATCCTCATGGAAGCATCTAGCTCTGGGCTCCCTACAGGGTCACGTTCCCATCCCAAACTGTCCCACCGCAGCAGCCCATTCCTAAATGAACTGGCGGAGCAGAGGGGGTTTGTGCCTTGGCTGACTTCCATTCCAGTCTTTGCCCTGGAGTCAGTAAGGTAGCAAAAGTGCTCTAGTTAACCTCCTCTCCTCCCATACAGGCTCTAACTCAGCCAGCAGAACCTAAAGTTAATAGAGTACATCCTCTGGGCTTCGAACACCGACCACAGGAGGAGGAGATGCCCGGCACCATGCAGCTCCAAAAGCAGCAGTTCCCAGGCCCAGCTTATGCTATCCTAGTAAGACTGTTTAGTGGTTCAGGAGTGGAAGTGAAGGGTAAGTGCAGATAGCAGTAGCTATACTGTTGTGTTCTTGTCAAGAGGCACCTCTTACCCCTTAACTGAAGGAGGGAGGATACCTGTGGTCCATATTACTCTGGAGGGCAGCTCACAGACCCCTGGGGATCAGGCACACATGGTATGGAAAGCTCCAGGCCTCTCTGTAGGGGTGACAGTGACCTACAATGCCCGGTATTTCTCTCAGCAGCAGCAGAGGTTTCTCAGTTATGGCTTTTTTCTTTTTAAAGATACAGAAAGAGGTTAGAGATGCTTTACTGAGTGCTCACTAACAAGTACACCCCCCCCTGCATCCTCTGTTCAGAAACATCTAACTCTGCCTCCTCTGTAAGCGACGCTGCCAGCTTTCAGCTCTACCACCAGCGCTGTGGGACAGCCACAAGCTCCTGGGCCGGGGGTCTCTACGCCAGGAGGCGTATGACACCGTTGTCCGAGCCTAGCAGGAGATGGCATTTCGTGGGCAGCACCGCCAGGCTGGTCAGTGTACCCCGAAAATTCTCCGAGCTCAGTTTGGTCGTGCTGACGGGCAGGGCTGAGGACTCCAGCATGGAGTAGACACCAATCTTGTTGGCCACAGTGCCAGTGACCACGTCATTGCCATAGAGGTCAAACGCGTGGATGGGTTCAGATGCAGATTTGTAGTGGTGCAAAGGTTTCTGCTCCAGTTCCTTCCAGACAGTCAGGGAATGATCCGAAGAGGAGCTGATTAGCACATTGCCCTCTGCAGCCTGCAGGAGAGGAAAGGCCAGTGAACCAACACTGCTGCAGTAAAAACTCCCAATCTCATCCTGCAAATGAGATTAGCAGGTAGCTGCCAATAATCCAACAGTTGCAGCGCAATCCCTTGGGAAAGTCCCAGCCATTTCCAAGCAATTGATGGTACTGAGCAGTATTACAAGGCATCCAGGTGGACACCGCAAGCTACAGGATTCTCTGGTAGCTGGCAACCTCCTCTAGTGCTATCCTCCAAGAGATGGGCTGTGCCTCTTCTCAACATCCTGATACCCAACACAACTAATTCATCATCTGTTACTACCGCAGTGGTTAAAGAGATTATCATGCGGTCTCCCTCTCCATTAAACCACTTGCCAAATTATTTTCCTTCTCGGGAAAAGGAATTGGGAGGCTTTCTCACAGTAGAAAATGCTGCTGAGGGTAGGAGAAGCCTGAAGCTGCTTATTAGCAGAGCTAGTGAGAGGGTAAACAACCCATACCGCTGAACTTTGTTTAACCTGCATTTGGGTCGAGGACACTGGAGCCCCAGTGCTGCTCCCTGAGGGTGGGTAAATATAGACAAGAGTTATTCATTAGAGCGACGCTCTCCCAGGGGGGCTGAGAGCCCTGTGGAGAAAGCAACGCATTTGCCTCTTCACAGGAGATGTGGCTTCTCCCTGCCCCTGCTGCAGACCTGCTCGGCAGGGACTGATACCTGGGAGGGCTGATCTCTGTTCAGCACAGGTTGGACCAAGAACAGCCATCCGCAGCACTAACCATGGGGCAGGAGGGCTTGAGCAGCCTCTTAAGGACACAGCAAGGGATGGAGGAACACCCACAGGATGGAGCAGACAAGCCCTGTCAAGCAGTGTGTGCAAGAAGGATGCTCTACGCAACCTCAGAGGATTGATGAGGCCCACAAAGCAGCCCCCCACCCTCTCACCTTGATCTGCAGGATGTCTCCCTCATGGGCAGGCCACCCCCGCATGATGAGTCCTGTCCTGGTGTCCAGCAGCACAATGAAACCAGAGGAGAAGCCAGCCATAACGCTGCGCCCGTTAGGACTGACAGCCAAGCAGCGGATGAGCCCAGCACTCACCCCACTGGCCAGGCGAAACTCGTGCTGCAAGAGAGAGAGAGTCCAGCTACGGGGGGACGAAGATCAGGGGATCCGGCATTTAGGGGACAAAAGACCCTGGGGTCCAGCTGGCTTTCGTGGAGTCATCGCAGCTGGCTTTGGGCTAGCCGTGATCCCATCATTAAGCACACAGATGGAGGAGGGTGGCTCGCAGAGCGCCAGACTCCCTACCTGTAGTCCTGGCTTCCTGTGATCGATGAACCGCAGCACAGAGTCTGCACTGGCCACAGAGATGCTGTGATAGGGAGGCGGCATGGTGGTCACAGCTGTGATGGGGACTTTGCTGTCTAATTCATCAAAAGTCCGGAGAAGTTTGCCTGTGAAAACATGATGGAGAAGTTACAGCAGTAGATGGACGGAGAAAGTACACAGCAAATCTTCAGTTCTGCACTGTTTTTTAACAGGAGCCATCAAAACTCAGTATGGCCCCTCTGTCTTTAAGGACTGGACCAGTTCACTCCAGCCAGCCCTCACCCTTTCCCTTCTTACCTGTGAACTGGTCCCAGATGTGTACAGTCCCATCACAGCTCACCACGTGCTGCGATGCCTCCAGCTGGCTCACGTAGAAAACTGACTTCTTGTGCTCGGCATACGTGAAGCGCGGTGGCACCTCACTGGTGCCATCCCCGTAGTTGTACAAGGGCCAAAGGCGGACAGTTTTGTCCTTGCTGCCACTAAGAAAGAAGTCCTCGCTGCTGAGCGGTGCCACGCACTTGATGGCCCCTGAGTGCCCTGAGAAACTCTGCAGCTTGATCTGGTGGAAGTGGAAGCGGGAGTCATGTTGGCTCACCCCAATCTCATACTGCCAGTAGGCCAGCCAGTTCCCACACAGCATGTGGGTGCTGCGAGGAAGGTCATGCTTCAGGGTGTTCTCCTCTCTGGATGAGCTGGGAGTAAAGCCATCAGTGCCAGCACTGAGGCGAAGTAAGCCAAGACCCTCGCGCTGCGTGTCCACAGGGACCTGAATGCGGTTCCCTACCAGCACGCTCCCAAAAGTACCAGAGTGACTGTCCTCGTGGTGGCTAGAGAAGGGCTCGGTCCCTCGCGTATCTTGGTCTGAGCCCACTGCACTCGGTGTTTGTTCCAGGCTAACCACCTGCAGGCTCTTTGGGTTCACGTTCTCCAGGTAGGTGCTGGCCAGCTTCTCAACCAGAGAGTGGTTGGGCACAACCGTCCGGATAACGTCACCTGAAGAAAGCGAGAATGTGGCTCCAAGGGAAGGAATTTCCCCATCATCATCCCCCGCCACCACCAACAGAACAAGGGCCAGCACAGGGCTGTGAACACAACGTCCCCCAGAAGCCACTCACACGCTGCTCCCAGCCAAAGCAGCCTGAAGCCCAGTGGGCTCCCAACCCAGCAAGCAGACCAAGCCACAGTGTAGAAGCTGTGGGTTTCCCCCAGCAGCCCTACGCCCTCTGACTTCTTCTGAGTTCAGGTCCAGCACGCGTGCACAGAGCACGGAGCTCTCTCACAAATCCCAGGAGACGGTGGCCAAGCCATACCTAACAAGCAAGAGAAGGGGATGTAGGTGATGTAGGCCATCTCAGGGTTAAACACCTTCTGTAACTCCATCAGGACGGCCGGATCCAAGGCCAGCAGCTTCCCATCCGAGAGGGGCACCTCCATCCCCGGCACCTCACAGCTGCTCAGTGACTCCGCTGTCAACCCCTGCACAAGAGAAAACAGGAAGATCAGATGCTCTCACCACATAATTAATTACACAAACACAGCCTGGGATGGACGCTGCTGACACCAGTACTGGTATATGCAGGTACGCCCACCACATTCCTGCGGCTGGGTACTGGGGTATGGCAGGAAGACCTCTCCCACATCACTGACCTGGTCTTGCAGCTCCTGCAGCAGTGAGAACGCCCCAAAGAAGCTTCTCACCGTGTCACTCAAATGCTGCTGCACCATCTCCTGCCCAATCCGCAGGCAGATCAAGGCAATTAGGCTGATTGTCTTAATGCACAGGACAATACGGGCCTGGGAACCACTGGGGAAACTGAAGAGGACATCCATTACCAGCTTGCCCTCCACATATCCCTTTTCCCCTCCTCTGCTTCATGCTTCCTGCCTTGTCTGTGTTATCAGAAGGTAAGCTCTACATGCATGCTATGTACCAGTGCAAGAAGGTGCACATCAGGGCAGGAGCAGCCCCATGACCCCAGGAGCATTAAGACCCTCACAGAACCATTTCCAAATCCCCGATTTTGAGTTGTGCCAATCCTGGCTGAAGGCACGGCAGATTGCAGCGCTTACCCAACAGCCGGTGAAGTGAGGAAGCCCAGCACTGGGAGCAGCACCTCCTGGCTGATCTTGGGGAGAATGTCCATCAGCGTGGTGTCTGAGAGACACACCACGATCTTCTGAGTCAGCGTCACAGCAGCCAGGAGCCCTGCCTCCTTCCGACTATTCAGCCGGCCACCACCGGACCCACCGCTGGGTGCAACCTGCAAAAGGAGTCCTTCAATGCCAGGGCCACCATCTCCCCAGCAGGACACATCAAGGGTAATCGCAGGATCACCCAAGCTCAGCCTCCAAACCCGGCATGGTAGTATTGGTCACAGCCCCTGGGAGAGGAACCTGAGCACTGGGCCTCAACAGCAACTCATGTCTTGCACTCAAGCAAGGGATGAGCCTGAAAACTGACAGACAGATGTCAACATAAGAGATGAGCCTGGAGAAAATGGGGCACAACATCGCCAAGCTCGCAAGCGTGCTCTGGAGGGCATCTCCCTGCAGGATGCTCCCACAGCTCGGAAACTCAGAGGGGAAAGAGACAACCCTGGAGTGGCCCAGACCATCACCAGCCAGGACACTGCAGAGCATCGTTTGCCAGCACAGGAAGAGGGGAAACCTATTACATACACGCGACTTAAAGCAGGAATCAGTGTCTTCATTCCATGATATGTTGAGCCTGGATGCACAGACTGCAGAGGAACAGTCCCTGCATGAAATATCCAAGCACAAATTATGGGCAAACCTGCTGCTGACTTCGAGAAATCCAGCTGTTAATAACTTCATTAAGCAGAAGAGCACATCCTTTTTTGCTGACAACGTACCGATGGTGGTTACAGCAACACCAAAGAGTTAACAACATCAGCAGCAACATTAAAAGATTTCGTTCTAGATTGCCCTATTTCCTAACTCCTAGACAAATCAAACACCCAAGAAAAGAGAGCCAATAACAAAAACCACAAACAATTCCCAGTTTCCACTATATTTCTTGTACACCTGCCATCTTCCAGCTCATCACACAGGCTCTTCCTCTCACAAAATATCCACTCTGCCAAATCCTGCAAGAACGATTGGCTTTATCCTATTTGTGACCTGCAAGTTTCATCGTTTTAATATCAGGTTGCCAAATGCTGTTCAGGGGGGTATTAATCCCCCCAGGGCCCCCAAGCAATAAGTTGAGTAAAGCAAAGCAGAACAGCTGGAGCTATGATTGCAACTGGGTGGAGAATGATTTTGCTGAAAAATGGGATTTTTTCCCCTGAAAAATCTCCCCTTCAACATTGGAAAAACTGACAATGCCTTTTTTGTTTTCTTTAAATGAACAGCTGTGGCCTCTTTTCCTCTACGTTTAAATTATCAAAAAGCTATTGAAGTTTTCCATTTAAACACGAATCCATAACCAAAGTGTTTATAACCACTAAAAAGGGAGCAATATGAAAAATAAGCCTGTTTAAAACATTCAAAAACATTTTTTCGATGAAAAATTGGTTTGTTTTTCAACCAGCTGCATTACACACATTTTCTTCTTGTTATTCAGCTATGAATTTCAAGCTGAAAAGTTTGTAAGTTTTTGCCAGTATTTTTTTATACAGTTGAAAAACCTCCTTTAGCCTCTCCCCAGCTCATCCCCTATCTACCCATACAGACCTCTAAAAACACTCACTCCAGCAATCCCACAGCAGCCCAAGCTGCTCCGCCTGCCCATTATCACAATCCCGCCCTTGTGCCAGCTCCGTTTCGGCACGCTCGCCCAGCAAAGCAAACGAAAAGCTTTTTCTCTGGCTTCGCACGTGCCAGGAATGGGTCTAGACAGGGAAAGCCCCCGGCTGAAACAGGGAAGGAGGGGCTGCGGCAGCCCAATGCAGATCCGCAGCGGCTGAGGCTTGCTGAAGAGCAAAGCCCACGTACGCGGCCGCACGCTTCGCTGGAAGCGGACCGGAGCTTATGGCTGGGGGTGAATGCCTCTTCTGGCTGCATCAGCACAGCCCTTCTCGGCCAACACAGCAAGAGCTGCTCAGCCTCCACAGACGGAGCTCAGCCGAGCACAGATTTCTATGCAGGAGGCTCTTGGTGAGGCTGGACTATTTTCTGTGCATCCTCCTTTTGTGCTTGGACACAGCTCTCGCCCCAACACGTGCAAGAAGAGGAGAAAAGGTAATACTAACCAGGTAGCTGATGTAGGGCAGGTACTGGTAGGTGAGGACAGGCTCTCCATACAGGTACGCCACATGCACAAGACAGGCCAGCACTGGCTTTGACACCTGATCTCATTTGGTAGATATTTCCTGTACTCAGGGGACTGTTCTCATCGTTGCTTGGTACAAACTGCTGCCTGGTGGGGCCTGCCCAGAGACAACATCATGAGCTGAAGCAGCAGTCTACACCCAAGCCACAAGGCACCCAGCAGACTGTTTTGGGGTACAGCCCACCCCGGGTCCTGTTTTGGGGCACAGTCCACCCACATCCTGGGGTCCCAGGAGCAGACATTACCAACATAGCAGGACGTGAGCAGACGGAGCAGGTTCCTGGCGATGAAGCGGGACGTGACGGTAGGGCCCAGCTTGGCTGAGAGCCACCTCACCATCTTACAGGCTGTGTCTGCAAAACAAAAACAGTTGCAAGGACAGAGCCCGGCTCGGCGCAGATTAGCTATCACCCGGCTGCTGCCCAGACCCTGCCTGTCCTGCAGGCAGCTCCCTGGGTCTCAGATCCACGCGCTTCCGTGGAGACCTGGCCTTTTACACTGGTTTCATTGCTGCTGCCAAGCAGGGACCATAGACACCCCCAAATCTGGACCCACTTCTTCCCAGGCTCTCCCCTTCTCCCACTCACTGCTTTACTGGATGTTTGCCACGCTCGGCAGAAAGGCTCAACGCCAGCAGGGTCTTACCCAGGAGTATTGTCTGCTCTTTGTCATCGCAGTGATCCGGCAACTCCTCTCCCTCTCCATCCTCTGGCTCGCTGCTGTCATCAGCCAGGGGGACATCCACGGATGCACCAGCATCCACGGCCTCTGTCAGCTCTGCATCAACCACAGCGTCATTGTGCTCCTCTTCATCATGCTCCTCTTCCTCCTCCTCCGAGTCCTCGCTCTGTTTCAGGTCCTGGCTGCTGTCCATCGACTTCAAGCTGCTCTTGTCCTTCTGGGAATCCCCATCCGCAGGTCTGTCCTCTCCCAGGGACACCTCGCTGGCGCTGCTCTTGTCGCTCAGCCGCCCAAGGCTGAGCGATTCCTGCTCCTGAGGCTGCAGCGACTCCCCGACATAGAGGCCGCTCTGGAAGTCCTCGCTCTCGGGCAGGTAGGCTTGGTCGTGGAAGCTGACACCAGAGGTGTAGTCGAGGAGGTCGAGTGCAGCGGAGCTGTGCTCCACGTCCATCTTGATCTCCTCCCCAAACACGCACGACACTGGGCTTTCCCCTCCACTTTCATCATCTTCAGCCGTGCCGAGGAGCGATTTGCTCTCCTCCCGCGAGCTCTCGATGCCAACGAGAATCTGCAGGATGTGCGGCAGCAGGTTCAGGAGGAAGGACTGCAGCCCCAGGCGCACTATCAACTGGGCGACAAAGCAGTCTGTGTAGAGGTAGAACCTGCCGTGGCGGTAGCAGGGGGTCTCATATGTTCCGATCAATGGCTTGAGCAAGTATTTGTTGGCATTCTTCGGCCCTAGGGATTTAGCTATAGGTTCAAAGAGATACCACGCTGCATAGACAGCGGTATTCTCCTCGGACATCAGAGATAATATGAAGGGCAGAAGAATCTCCAAGCCTTCAGGAGTGATTTCAGAAAGGATCCCCTCCAGCTGCTGCCACAGCTGGAAAACAAGTTCCCGGCCCTGACCTTCACCCTCTATCTTCTTTGCCTGATAGGTGAAAATGAATTTGTGCAGGGCTGGGAAGTATGTGGGGAAGGGGACAATAGAGCTGAAGGGACTGAGGAGCTGCATGGGACAGGGTGGGGGGAGGCCCTGGGAGATGGGTTTGTATTCAAACAACTGCACCGCGCCCTTGCCCAGCCTGGTCTTCAGAAGCTTCTCCACCGGCACGCTCAGCTGCAGCAGGACGTGCAGCACGTGCTGGAGCGGGGCTGGGATCTCCTTGGGATGGTAGCGACACAGATTACGCACCAGCAGGAACCGCTCCAACAGGGATGCGTCAGGCTTTGAAGGACGAATCCTTGGTGCAAATATAATCTCAGCTACCAGGATGCCCAGAGCTTGCATGTCCCTCTGGAAGAGGTCCGAGAGACCCAGAGGTGGCTCTTCCCACGGCTGCTCCATTAGCTGCATCTCGCTGCTTAAGCCTTTAACCAAGAAATTGTCCAATTTCTCCAGTTCTTCCAGGGCCTGGAGTGGATTGAAGCCTTCAGGAAGGGTGATCTTCATGTCTACCTGATCCACAGCACCTGCCTTGCTCCGACGGAGAGGTCGGACACCTGAGGTTTTGCCTTCGGTGGCATAAGCAGGGAGGGTGGAGGGCTGTGCTGAAGGCACAGTGGTACAGGGCTGATCAGCAGCTCTACTAGTAGCAGAAATTGAATCCAGGGCTTCTGTGCCTTGCTCTAAATCATCCTCACCAGCGATGGGTTTCTCTGCAGACCAGGTGGTTTCACATGGAATAGCCTCCAGGACCAGCCCATTAACCGCATCCGTCACCTGGCCTTGGATATCCTCCAAAACCACAGTCTCCCTAATGTTCTGGAGAAGAGGCCGGGCAATGGCTGGACCTTCAGCAGGTGTGTAGGCAGGTCCCACCATGCGCCTGGGATGCGGCTGGTCAAAGAGCTGCACAACCCCGTAAGTCGTCAGATGCGTGTGGTTGTCTACTAGATGGAGGCAGACGTTCTTCTCCTTGACAGCGTCCTTCCCCAGCAGCTTGTACCCAAAAGTGAGATCAATCCAGTGGTGGAGGTCCTGAGAAACTTCCCGGCTCTCAAGCAGCGTACGGTGGACTTCGATGAACTCCTCGTAGGAGCTACACCAAGATGGCACATCCAGGTCGGGCATGTCCGGATGGATGGATCGGAAAACTCTGGGATGCATTCATCTGGGGTCCAGCTCTGCATGCGCTCCATGCTGGCTGGATACTCATTGGGCTCCCACTGGGACCTCACATGGCAGCACAGCACTGCCTTGGGTGTCCTTCGAGCCGTGTACACATAGTAGGTGATATCCGAAAGGACATCGGAGATGTGATGCGGAACATGGAGCTGCTCCCCACTTGACCCACCAGCAACAAACGCCTGCTTGGTCATCTCATAGGTGAAGTCCAGCTGCTTGTCTCCCTTGTTGAGCCGGAACTTGGATTTCCTTAGGTCCCTGAACTTGCCGTTTTTGGTAGTGAAGTCCACCACCCATGGAAGAACTGGGTGATAATTGGGGTCTCCCATTCTCCTCCCAGCCAAACTGTTTAGACGCATAAGGTAGTCAAAGTTGCTGACCTGCCCATGCACCCACTGTAACACCAGGTCTCGGAGGTCCTTCTGGCAGGCGGTGCACCTCGCCTCCTGCCCTCGCACG
The DNA here is from genome assembly GCF_000690835.1 of Fulmarus glacialis. NCBI lineage: Eukaryota > Metazoa > Chordata > Aves > Procellariiformes > Procellariidae > Fulmarus > Fulmarus glacialis. The sequence continues at coordinate 36,636 of NW_009231865.1, forward strand.
CCAGCGCTGCTTTGCTCGCTTGTTCGTTCCAGACCAGCCTCCAGATTTGCTTCCTCCTTTTTCGGTCCCTCGTGCTCTCTGAAGTTCACACGGAGCCGGCTGCACAGCTTCTCGTCCACAGCCACATCCCGAAGGGAAAAGGCACCACAAGCCAGACCCGCCTGGTGACAAGCCTTCATGGCCTGCAGCACGTGGAAGAGGAGGAAGAGGATTTTGGCATGGCTGTTGGTGAGCTTGGCCGGGCTGAAAGTCACGATGTCATGCAAACAGTACTGCACGTAAGGGTAGATGACGTACAGCATGTTGGCCGACTCCAGCAGGGCTTCTGCCTGCAGCACGTTGGGGCAGGAGGGCACCCCCTTGGCGGCCGCCATGTTCTCCTTGGCAGGGGAGGCACTGGGCGCGTTCTTGCCCACCTGAAGGACGGGACAGCCGTAAGCCTTCTGCAGGGCAGCCCGCAGTGCATCCAGGGCCGGCACGGTGGGCGGCACATCAGCATGCCGGTATGGCCGCACATAGAGGCAGTGAGCCCGGCACCATAGGTTTCGGTAATTCTGGGAGGCGACACTCTGCATGAAGCCGTGCAGGGTCTCCGGGCTGCCGTTACGCTGGTCAGAGACGGAAACAGCCCGTGGATCTCCACCCGGGTCCAGCCGGTGGGCAGCTTCTGCACGGAGTGCTGCAGGAACGTCCTTACCTCCACGTCGCTCAGCCCCTCCGGCCGTGGGCACAGGCCAGGCAGCACCCGGC
>NW_009231866.1:0-1662 GCF_000690835.1 Fulmarus glacialis
TAATGATTCTATGATTCTATGATTCACCTGCTCCAGCGTGGGGTTCCTGCTGTGGGATACAGTCCTTCACAAACTGCTCCAGCATGGGTCCTCTCCACAGGTTAAAGTCCTCCAGGAAGGGACTGCTCCAATGCAGGTCCCCCACAGGCCACAGCTCCTGCCAGGAACCTGCTCCTCTGTGTGCACTCCACAGGACTGCAGCCTCCTTCAGGACACCTCCACCTGCTCCAGCATGGGGTCCTCCATGGGCTGCAGCGTGGAAGCTGCTTCACCATGGTCCTCCATGAGCTGCAGAGGTGCAACCTGGGTTACCATGGTCTTCTCCAAGGGCTGCAAGGAAGTCTCTGCTTGGGCACCTGGAGCACCTCCACCCCTCCTTCTTCTCTGGTCTTGGTGTCTGCAGGGCTGTTTCTCACACTTTTTTTCCTCACTCCTCACTGGCCTGTGTATCATTTTGCCCTTTCTTAAATACACTTTCCAGACTTGCCCCTCCTGTGGCTGAGGGGCTCAGCTGTCCCCTGCAGTGAGTCTTTTGGAGTCAGCTGTTTGGTCGAGGGCAGCCCCGGTCTCTCCTCACAGAGGCTGTTGCTGCCAGCGCTTGGGCACCTGCACCCAATACAGAATATTAGGTAGATTTTGCAAATATGTAAGTGAATAATGCACTTACGTTCAGCAGAGGCAGGCAAAGTTTTGGCCTTGAAACACTGGTATGTGTCACTCAGTGCCCACCCACATAAACTCTCTCTCCGGTAGTCCTTCAGCTAAAGTCTTTCCTTTTGCTCAAAAGGTACATTTCACATTCTGAGAAACACTGTTTTGGAGATATAGTTTATTTCTCAAAGACAGTAAATGCTGTGATTATGGGAAACTGCATTCTATACGATTTTTTTGAATTACATTTTCCTTTGGGTTTCTGGAGGTTTCTTTTCATGCTTGTTTGATGGGGCTGTGGTTAGTATTGAGACTTAATTGATTTTTTGTGATATTGTATTGCTTCAGCTGTGAAGAAAGATCATGAAACATCTGTCTTTCAAGTATAAGTCTTGATTTCAAGGACAGCATGATTAGAGTAGAAATAAAACACTATATTCACTACGGAGGAGAGAAGGTAATTATCATCTGCTTCCCCTTCTCCTGAATTTGAATGTTTGGGAAGAACTGTGTGGGCAACCACATGCTGCTAATCTCAGAATGAGGGTCCTACTGTGAAAATCATGTGAGGAGAGAAACTACAGGACAAGAGTATTTTTATTATGGAAATAGTAACAAGGAATATAGTGAAACTTCAAATGCTTAAAGCTACATGCATATTTGAGTGCATAGTGAAACAGATGTGAAAATCTGGGGCCGGGGCAGGGGGTGTGGTGGGATGTGAAGTTGTTACCATGGTAACAATTAGAGAACTTCCACAATCACAGAGGAAGTTCTGGCTTTGCTACCTGATTACTCTTGCTCTTATCTTGAGGCAGATATAACAAATCCTAATGAAATCAAATGTAGGGAGGAAGGTGACAAAAAATGTTTTTTCTTTGATGACAGTCCAAAAAAACACTGTTGTGATTTAACCTGGCAGGCAGCCAAACACCACACAGCAGCTTGCTCACTCCCCCACAGTGGGATGGGCGAGAGAATCGGAAAAAAGTAAAATTTGTGGATTGAGAT
>NW_009231867.1:0-254 GCF_000690835.1 Fulmarus glacialis
GTCGATCTTCAGGTCCAGGGGGCTGGAGGCGTAGATGTCCGTCTGGCCCGCGGGCATGGAGGAGTCCGCTGGGTTCAGGCTGTCGTAGTAGCCCTCCATCTTCAGCTCTGCCAGGCTCTCCCGCCTCACCATGTCACGCTCTGGGAGCTCCCTCTCCAGGGTCTCCTCCTCCTCCTCCTCCTTGCCCTTGTCCAGCAGCAGGGAGTCCTTGATGCCCATCAGGCCGGGCGCCTCCAGCTCTGTCTCCAGCTCAG